>NC_091746.1:80006860-80049360 GCF_043380555.1 Nothobranchius furzeri | reverse complement strand
ACTAAAATTTTCAGCTACGTTTTACAACACGTAGCTTCAAATAATAATAATCATACTAATTAAAAATATGTTTTTCACACGAAAAAAATCACTGAAGAGGGATTGTGGTCTCTACTACCCTCTGGTGGACTAAATCAGTACTAACTCCATAAATTGTCCCAAATCATCGCTTCTCTTCATTATACAAATGTCCACCCTTGATTGTTTTAATTGCGACTATTGATACAGCTATTAATGACTTTACTTCATTAGCTGATTGTTTTGAACTAAATATATCAACTGTAATTCTCTCGACCAAGTTATCGCGAGATTTGGTGTGTCTATGTGAGATCGTGGAGCGGATATCCGGCCTCTTTCCCGTGGCGGACCGTTGTTGAGTCGGTTCGGCAAAATGAAGGTACAAAGTTTAACCGTTTATAGTTTTCTTTGTGGTGCGATTCTAAATGCAATACATACATTTATTTTAAGCTGGGACTTCTAATTATAAAGCGGACCTGTTTAATACAAATTTTGTGACATTGTCGCTGAGGATGAGCGTTGATTGTAATGCGTTAGCTTACTAGCTTGACTGGAAGTTGAGCTGGAAAAACATGGCCGCACAGCTCCAAGTCTTTGCCACATGTAGTGACCAGTGTTGTAACTTTAGTTAGAGGAGATGGAGAGCCAGACTTAATCACTAAGTCAATAAATATCAATGTATGTTAATGTCAGTAGTTCGAATGGCAATGTTACGAAGCTAAATGCAGTGGAGCCGCTAGAGAAGCTAGCAGGCCCCCGTATGAGTTTCTGTGTGGATAGTGTCTACACACGGCCCTGTTCCATGTACCGATACTTGTTACTTTATTTACATACGTGATCATGATAATGTTCACCTGCTTTCTTGCTAAACTAAGCCTCAACTTGATAAGTGCCTTGAAAAAGAACTCTTCTGACCTGCTTGGTCACTGTTGTGTGTTCGCCCTGCAGCTAAACATCTCATTCCCCGCTACTGGCTGTCAGAAGCTGATTGAAGTTGATGATGAGCGAAAGCTGCGCATCTTTTATGAGAAGCGTATGGCAACTGAAGTGGCTGCTGACTCTCTGGGTGATGAGTGGAAGGTAAGCATCTTAAAATGAAACAAGTTTTTAAGAGATGGTCCTCTTGCAAAGGCTTACGTCTCGGCGCGGCCGCTCCGTTCGTCACAGGATCGTCGGCTAGCAGTGCCTACACCACGCTCAGGACAATCCAGACTCATCTCATGCATCGTTCCACAAATGTGTAATGACCTACCAAGCACCACAAGAACGGGCTTCCTTTTTGACTTTCAAGAAACTCTTGAAGACTCTGCTCTTCAGAGAGCATCTTCTAAACTATCACCCTCTGCACCCGTCCCCTTCTCTACTGTCCACTCCTTGTTCCCTCCTCTCCACGATTCATCTTGCTGTCTTACTGTCACCTACGACTGACTGGAAATTGTTTGTTGTTGTTGTTAGCCTCAAGGGCAACATGCCGATTATAACTTGTAAGTCGCTTTGGACAAAAGCATCTGCTCAATACATAAACATAAAAGGCACACCAAGGAGATCCTTCTTGACTGATTTGTAGTCATTAAGGCGGGACAGCGTGTTGCCAGATTAACAGTGAAGCTGCTGCCAGATACGACAGCCCACCTAACCTTGGCTGATTGAAACAGCGATGCTCTCTCATTTATTTACAGCAAATTTAGCTGTATGATTATCTACAGTGTTTGGCGATGGTCTTCTTCAGGTAGACTTGTGTGAAGTACTTAAAATGCCTAAAGATTCAGTCTGTTAGCTGTGATTGCAGGAGAACACCTAAGGGAATTATTGAAATTAATGGTTGCAGAAATTGTACGTTTGTCATAAAAACCTACAGTACACTTCAATTTAGCTTATAAAACTTAGGAACGACGTGGACATCGTTTTATAATGGAGTAATTGGTGGCAATAAGTAGCTTTTAGATAGCCTTAAGTATATGGAATTAACTAAATACTCTCAAAAGTAAATGTGACGCATGGAAGACAGAGTTGTAACTTTGTTTTGTTTCTTAGGGCTATGTGGTGCGTATCAGCGGTGGTAATGACAAGCAGGGCTTCCCCATGAAGCAGGGTGTACTTACTCATGGCCGCGTGCGTCTGCTGCTCAGCAAGGGTCACTCTTGCTACCGTCCCCGAAGAACCGGTGAGCGCAAGAGGAAGTCTGTGCGTGGCTGCATCGTTGATGCCAATCTCAGCGTTCTCAATCTGGTCATCATCAAGAAAGGTAATGTGTTCTTTGTGGTGCTGATGGAAACAGTTTGTTGACAAAAAATGTCAACAAAGGGAACCTGACCATTGTAATATATGTTTACTTGTCTGTTTGTGTGTTCTTTAGACATTTTTATGTTTAATGTGGGATTTGTGTGGGTGGCACACCATGGAGATCCTTTCTGGCTTATTCATAGTCATTAAGGGGGGACAGCGTGTTGCCAGAGTAACTGTAGAGCTGCTCACCAGATGCGACCAGACCTGTGAAGTGGATGGTTGAACTGCAATGCTCTCTCAATGTTATAGCGCAATGATTTACTGCTGCCTTGTGTGTGTGTGTTTGTTTGTTTAAAAAAAGTTTCAAATTTTATATCTAATTTGCTAAATTTGTCTTGGAACCTAAAAGAAAAACAAAAGACCCCTGTTTAAATTCATTTAGCTGTTTTAGAAAAGAAGTTGGTTTTTAAATACATCTTGCAGATGCACTGGGACACATCAGCGATGTATGAGATGCTTTACTTTAAATTTGAACTCGTCTCTGAGCTCAGTATCGAAACATTAACCTTGTTGGTGTTTTTAAATGAGTAAAAGATGGTGGGTTAAGCGAGTATTAATGTTTAAAAGCCTCGAGCTCACTAAAAGATAGATGTCTTTTTTTATTTTTTGTAGTAAGTTTGTTTTTAGATTGTTTTAAACTAATTTCTTACAAAGTCATAATTGTTATGTTTACTCAATCTTAGGTGAGAAGGACATTCCTGGACTGACCGACAGCACTGTCCCTCGCCGTCTTGGTCCTAAGAGGGCCAGCAAGATCCGCAAGCTTTTCAACTTGGCAAAGGAGGATGATGTGAGGCAGTATGTAGTGAGGAAACCCCTGACCAAAGAAGGTTAGTATTTGCATGTATGCGTTTTCAGTTAACTTTGTGGGACCCCTAACAAAGTTCTAGATTTATATTAACCTCAGGAAGCTTGTTGAGCATCTTCTCTTCATTAGAAAAAGTTTTAATCACGTTAGAGTATCTGCCGATAGTCCTGATTCAATACTTTTCAGGAAAGCATTAAAATAAGAAAACGCATCCAAATTGTTTCACGTTTCACTTGTTTTGGGAGTACCATGATTAACTCATTCACTGCCAGTCGTTTCCTGATAAAGCCCCAGACTGCCAGCGTTTTTACTGGTTATTGAAGAGTCACAGAACGTTGTGCTCTATGATCATGTAAACACAAAAACTACCAAAAGAAACGGTAGACTCGCTTCTTACATCAGGGAGAATCGGCGCGTTACTAGCATTATCTCTTCTTTCATAATCCGTTGGCAGTGTGAGCTGTGGAAGCTTTTCCAGTTAGCACTTTGCTTTTTTCACAGCAGCGTCCCAAAACGATCTCCTAGTTAGTGGATTTTCTGCTTCCTGATCACTGATGTGTGACGTACGCGGATGAAGATCAGCTTTAGAGACGTAATGTTTGTCCTCGAGGTGTAGGGGCCCTATCCCACGCCTCCCGGTAAAAGATGCAGTTGACGATTTTAGTTGCAGTTTGTTGGCAATTTCTCTTTGTTTATTGTAACTTTCTCTAATGGCTAGCTTTGCGTTTTTGTCGGAGTTTGCTGTGAACTGGGATTGTTATTGGCAAATGGGGCTGCAACTAACGACTAATAGTTGACTAGTCATTGGCTATTGAAACGATTAGTCGACTTATCGGATAATTATTAAAATTTTCTTAAATTTAGCATGAGATTGCTTTAATTGTGTGCAAAATGATAATAAACACAAGAAAGATGGTACTTCAATGGAAAATGCATATTTTATTGAACTTTGCTGCTGATAGGCCAATTCATACTAACAGGCCCTGTCTAAGTATAGACATAAATGCATAAATAAAATTAAAATACTTTAGTCAGGCACAGTTGGGCATGACATTAAATCTGTTTTAAAAGCGAAAATACGTTTGAAAGGTGTACAACGTACACCCAAAACAAAACGTATTAGTTTTCGTGTTATTTAAATCTTACCGAGGTGAGTCAGACTGTTTCATTCAACTGCCCGACGTGCTTTATCTTTAAGTGTTAGTGCATCTTCGAGGTGCTGCCGTGATACACAAGGACTGCTTTGCAAATAATGCAGGTAGACTTTTTATTCACCGAATCCAGGCTAAAATGCTCCAACACTTTAGATGTTTTGGTACACGTAGCTGCTGTGTCGGACGCCTCCATTTCTGTTGACGTTCAGCAGAGAAGCTATTGCGCATGTGCGACTCTCGGCAGAGATTGTAATGAAGGGAGATGCCTCACTCGGTCGGAAAAAAACACATCTGGCGACAACCTCGACAATGAAATTTATTGTCGACTATTTCTATTGTCGATATTTGCCAACGAAACGTTGCAGCCCTATTGGCAAACTGGGAATTAATGGAGGCCGGTGGTTTTTTATGTTGACGCCCGAAGGGGAAAGCGAAAGTAGTCTGAAGGCAGCGAATCATGCAGCTCTGTCTATCCCAGCATGTTGAATGCCCAGTATGCACACCACACGTGGCTCAGGTTTAAGATGCCACCAAGCTGCAGACAGTAGCTCTCCTGAGACATGTTAGCTTTGCGTTAGCCTGCTTGTTAACGGCTGCATCTTGGTGTCTGAATCCCTGCCTGCCTTAAATTGGGACGTTAGTGTTTTCATACAAGAAACAAACATTAATATAGAGGAACTTATTAAAATTTAAACATTGTTGTTTCATTTATAAACCTATCTCAGGATGAATTTAAAGTGTCATGTTTGTTGTTTTTAACGGTTAAATCTGATCTTTTTCTTCCGATCCTTTTGGATGAATCACTCCTGATTAGGGCTGCAACAAACGATTATTTGGATAATCGATTAATCGGATGGGGTCTCGACACGATTAATCGATTAATCGGATTACATAGGGACATTTTTTAAAACTGCTAGGGAAACGTTATTTTTCTCCTTCCTTCACTTTATTAAACACAACATTATTAGAAAACAGTTCAATAGCAGAAAACCAACATGCCATCACCTAAATTGTCTTATAAGGTGTATAGACAGAGACCTTAAGCTACATCTATCTGTGACCTAAAATGCTTGGTCCAAGTTAAACGGGCAATTCTCATCTGTTTTGTTTGATCTCATCTGTTGACATTTATTTTAATTGGGGATGTCAAACAACTAATTTTTAAATGAAATTAAACATAGGCTGTGAATTAATCACTATTTCCAAAAATGACTGAAAAATACCAAATAAAACAAAACTAAATGAATGCCATTCTCCTTGTGATGATGCCCTGGGCAACTGCCATAAAGTCACATCAAGAGATGCTGCTGATCATTCCAATGATCCCAAATAGACTCACATTAGGCCACATGAAAGCAACTGAACCCAAAAATATATTAACCCTTTGATGCATGAATTATGAAATCTTCACCCATGATTTTTTTAACAATTTTTTTCATTCATCTTTAGGTGTGAGTGAAACAAATTTCAACAAATATTTTTTGTAAAATTTTATAATTTACAAATAATTTATTACAGGTCCACCTTAGTGGACCACGTGCATTCTGAACATGAAATATGTTGGCTTGACTTACTGAAGTCCAAATGGAGGGGCTCAAATACAATAAAGTCTTCAACAGCTGTGCTTAATAGCAAAAACAAATAAATAACAATTTTGAGTACCTGTCCACTGTAGTGACCATCATGCACCAAAGGGTTAACCAGTATATAACTACACGCACACAACACGCCTGCAGCAACAGTTAGGACTCCTCCCTCCCTTTTAAAAGCATTTTCGCTTGTGAGGACACTGTGGTTGTAAAGCCACATGTTAGTAGTCTGGCCCCGGTGTGATCAACCAGTTTCTGCGGGAATGTGACGGCGGAACCGATTCGCAGCGGCACGAGTCGTCTTCCCCCCCCCCCCCCCCCCCCCCCCCCCCCCCGCCTATCTAATCGCGTCGCGCTTACAGTTTTATAGACTTTTTTTTACGAGCTTAGGGCATGTCTAGCCTGTGTAATAATCCGGGGCTTGGGTGAATCACTTTTGAAAAGTTTTTAACTTACCCGGACACAGAGCTCTCTCCTTCCTCGCTGATGATTCTGACATGCTTGCGTTTAAGACGCTGCATCATCACCGTAGTATCCCCGTGCCATGCTAAGTCTGACCTACAAACGTTGCATGTCTTCGCCTGATTTAACTGAAAATGCTCCCAAACTTTAGAAGTTTTTACTTTTTTGGGGTCTCGCTGCTTCTGCCATGTTCCTCTTACAGGGTGTCCGCGGGGTTTTAAAAAGTATTAAAAAGTGATAAATAAAAATAGTCAAATTTAAGGCCATTAAAAGTGTTAAATTTGGTCTCAGAGGTATTATTTTTTCCAAATTAGGTATTATTTTTTTCAGACTATCAGATGTCGTATTCTGAACATCGACATAGAATATATTCCGAATGAAATGTTTTGAACGATTATAAAAACAAAACAAGCCGATTATTTGCTCCTCCCACTTGCGCTGCCTTGAGTTGCAAATGAAGCGCTCCTCCCAGTGTTGCCAAGTTAACTTAGCGACTTTGTCGCTATTTCTAACAGCTTCTCAGACCCGCTTCTTGACTTTTTAAATCTTAAAAGTACCTAGCGAACACCTCAGAAACATCTCTGGTAACCCTTAGCTACTTTCTGGATAACTGTCGTCGACATTTCCTGCAGGTTAGCTAAACACTCCGTCTGCGCTCCGGACCGTTCTTCAGGACATTAGGAAAGGGAATGATGTAGTGATGTGTCGGTCGCTAAAGACAGCTCTCGGAGCCGGCTCCTTGTTGGAGTAACCAGAGTGAGTGACACACACCGTACCTGCGGGCTCCTGAGCCGCTAAAAACGGCTAAATGTGCGCGTGCGGCGCGCTAAACACACGTGCAGCGTGCCCGTGATTGCTGTGAGACCGGGTTGGGGGGTGCAGCTGTGGTTGGGGCAATTATTACATTAACTGATGAACTTGTAAATAAATAGTTTATAAATAAGGTAGAAATAAGTTCCTCACGCTGATAAATAACTAATCTCTCTGAGGACATGGTGCTAGTGCACGCTCCTACAGCACCTTGACATGACTCAATAAATGCTATGCAACATTTAATGAACAGCAATTTGCATGCATTTGTTATAAATGCCACTGTATAATTCTTGCTGTCAGTATTTGCAAGATATTGGTATTTGGTTCTGTTCTGGTTAGACTTAAATGAGTTAAACCAAGGTCTATAGCCCTTGGGTCATAGACTATGAGCTATAAGTATATTGGTCTTTTTATACTGGGAATCAGGAGTTATTTTAGTGATCATCTTGTTTCTTGTTTATTTTTGCCCTGATTGTGCCCTGAGCAGTTTTATGACTGAATAAAAATAAAAATCTACATAAATTGAAAAATCGTCTTACATAATCGAGATCTCAATTTCAGTCACAATAATCGTGATTATTGTTTTTGCCATAATCGAGCAGCCCTACTTTAGCATATCCAGTCACATAATGATGATGTCATATTCAGTGGTCATTGTGCATCATTTCAGGCCCCGTGGTCAACTGTCTGAACCGCTGAACAGAAGTGCCTGGCTTATTTTCTAAGTAAAATAAATATGTGCAATACGTTGTCAACATCAGTGAGTCTCTAAGTCTATTCTTTTTGTATGTTATATATGTTAAAATATTTGTAAATAGGTCGCTGATTAACACTTGCAATTTAGTGTTGTGATGGTTTTAAAAAAATTCTGAAGGTAGTAAAAAAAAGTATTAAAAAGTAGTAAATTTTACTTAAGGATTGCTGTATATACCCTGTCTTACAAACACCTGCCGGCTCTCCACCGGTCTGCGCGCAACGGCGGGCAGGAGGGGAGGGGGCTTTTGGAAGAGTTGCGCAACACAACGAATCGATGACGCAATTCGTTGCCAACGCTTTTAGTAATCGATTTTCATCGAATTTATCGATTCGTTGTTGCAGCCCTACTCCTGATGAAGGTCTCTGACCAAAAGCTTGATCATTAATTATTTTTTGCAGATAGATTGCAGATTTTTTTTCCTTATTACCTTCCGATACTTTTCAAATCACGTGCTCTGGCCCAATTTCCGATCACGCGATTGGATCATCCCTATTAGAAGCAGCTTGACGCTTGAACCAAAATATTTAAAAGATGGTGTTTGATGAAAATCAGTTGGTTCAGGTGGGAGCTGTTTGGCTGCTTACAGTTGTGGCTAATTATGTTGAGCAAATGTTCTGACCTTAAGGGAAACCCGCTGATCTGCTTGAGCTCCTGAACCAACTCCATCTGCTAAAGCAGCAGGATGTAGACCTTTAGGATCCCAGACAAGAGTCTATTTGGAGATTAGCTTTAAGCAGCATGCATGTATGTTTTTAAAGATGCGCTCCACCAGAAGATTTCAGCATAAATTATAGATTGCTTCTTTTTCTTTGGGGAGCAATGGGCTAAATGCAACAACGCTTAATAGATTTAAATAAATAAGGTATGAACATAGATCATGTATTTTTGTTTCTTTAATCATTTTCAAGTGATGAAATTTTCACGCATATAACTTTCTTTTTAATTGCTTATTCTTAAACAAGTTATATTAAACCATTGTGAGAATTTATATTTCATTGCTTTTTTGGGGGGGTTCTTTTGTCAAATTCTTGACTATTTTAGTTTAAATAAACCAGTTCTGGTTCCACTTTAATATGTTCTGCTTTCAAAAATCTTAAATAATCTATATTTACAACTACCAAAAGCACCAAAGAACATTAAAGATTGAAAAGTGATTTGCATCCTTATTTTTTTTACGTTCAAAATATTTTAACTCCCTAGCAAACAAGCAAACGTTTTTGTAATTTTAGAAATGTTCTTTAATTGAGTCATTTTACAAACATTAAAAATTGTGTCTCACCATTTTGATTCACACTTTAACAGAGCTTCTTTTTATTTTCAGTTTTTTGTCATGATTGCCTTTCTTACTCTTCTAGGGAAGAAGGCCAGAACAAAGGCTCCTAAGATCCAGAGACTGGTGACTCCTCGTGTGCTGCAGCACAAGCGCCGCCGCATTGCTCTGAAGAAACAGCGCACCCAGAAGAACAAGGAGGAGGCTTCGGAGTACGCCAAGCTGCTGGCCAAGAGGATGAAGGTATGTCGGATCCAACCTGTGATGTTTATTTTGCGGGACACAACCATTTAATAACTTGGTACTTTAGTGTTTGAGCTGGGGTTTAATATTTCTAAACGCTTGTTTCAGTTTAGACTGACTCTTCCTTTTGCCAACAGGAGGCCAAGGAGAAGCGCCAGGAACAAATCGCCAAGAGGCGCCGCCTCTCTTCCCTTAGAGCATCCACATCCAAGTCAGAGTCCAGCCAAAAGTGAAACACAGAAGTCAAATAAAGTCATGTTTTGCTGAAAAACCTAATGTGTGAATTAAATGCATTTCATTGTTTACCTGGTAAGGTGGTGGTCCTCCTACACTTATCCCTGGATCCTCAGGTCTGCGAGCATGCATTCAAATGCATCTCCTCAGGTTAATCTAATTAGCCCCATGGGTAAATATTTAAGTCTGATTTCATCCCATGTAAACCCCAAACCAGTTGATTCTGGCATTAGAACGACAAAGGCCAAACTAAGTGAAGCCAGCCATATAAAGGCCATATCAGCATCAGTATTCCCATCAAGGCTGAGTGAGGATTATGCCCGCTTAGAATTAAGAGACCTGGTTAAGCCTAAATTATGCAGTTGTCCCTAGACAATGTTTAAGCTGAAAAATGCTTTTGAACCAAAATTCAGTTTGAGTTTGCTTTTACTAAATGTGTTTGCATTTGTTAATATGAAGCTGTAGAATTTAATGAAATTTAACCAGACATTAAGCAACTAGAAGTGTAGAAAATAAGTCTGGGGACAAACCATTACACATGCAAAATTGCACAATTCTGATGTCCCTCTGGAATGAAAAGTATTTTGAAGAGATTAGTTGGACAACTACACCGGTGTGTGTCCCATAGATGCCGATTTGTCAGAACAGCCACCTGACCAAGGAGGAAAGTAAAGTTCACGTAGCTTCAGAATTTTATTTTACATTAGTTTCCAAAAATATTCATTTTATAGCCCAGCATCAGTTGCAATTTCCCCTCACACATCCCTTAACATTACAGCCGTTCTCTAGTGGTGCCGTCCTGGCGGGCCTCATTCGGAAGGTGGGCATGTTCTGTAGGCGACCCAGCTCCTTCGTGGGAAAAGCTTCAGCAGCGCCACGTCGGCGTGGACCTTGAGACCGTCTCCCTTGTGACTGAAAGCCCAAGTTGTACAAGTGGGCAATGAAGACAAACATGGAACCCGCCTGATGCTGCAGGTACTGAGGCAGTCCCTGAATGCTCAGAGCCAGGGTCCAACAGCTGGTGTGAAGGTCCTGGACCAGATGGGTAGACCTGGATAAACTTTCTCTCAGCTGCCGAGTCAATGAGAAAATGTGTCAGCCAATGAAGACAAACATTTTAAGTGTGAAAGATAAGTTATTTGTAGAAGTGGCTCCTAATGCAGAATCAGACCAGGTGTTTTGAAGTGTACTCACCTGAAATGATGGGATTTTAGAGCCAACTGCATAGTAGGTCCTCCGACACAGTTTCCCAGTGAGGTTGCTCATTCTCACAGAATAACTTCTACCATGAGTGGCCGTCTCAAAACCCTCTACCAAGTGGGCTTGTTTCTCTGGTGAGAAAGACGAGCATTAGGAAAAGATTTAACATTCACATCAAACACTTATTCAGCGTACCTTCATCCTCCGTTTGGGGTAGGACATGATCCATCAGAGCCTCTGACAGGGTCAGAGCTGAGTCCAGACCCACAGCGGCTACACCGATGGCTCTGTCCACCAGTGATAGGCCATCATCCGCCAGAAGCACCCTGCCCTTCACCCACGTCACTGTGTGCTGAACGCAATCAATAGTTCCACTGGCTGCAATGCTCACCACATCCTGAATCTCAATTATCTTGTTCTTGGCAGTGACGACAACCTGTGTGAACAAGTCAAAACTAACTTTTTTACTCACCTCAATAATGATGAGACTATTGGAATTAAATAGGAAAGGGGATAATACCTCTTCTGTGGGCGACAGCAGCACCGGAAAAGAGGTTTCCAGCCAGTCGAGACCTTTGCACGCGACACTATTTGCGATGGAAACTGCAAATAGAAAAGTTTCATGAAAAACTTAATGTGCCCCATTCCATCCAACCCTAATATATGTACAAAAAAGTCAATTCTGGATTATGAACCAGTCTTTCAACAGAAATAAGCTGAATTGGCTTTGAATGGTGAATTAACAATTCTGCTAATTAAATTAAATTTTTTTATTAATAATTTTTTACTACTACTTTTATTACTAATGAAATTTAATTAATGCTAATTAAACAATTCTGATACGAATTCAAATTTTTTAAAAATGTGAGAATACAAAAAAAAACCTTACAAGCATTTAAAGAGAACATTATTAAAATAACTACAATCATTTCCATAGGAAACCACAGCAGGACTTACTCTGGGGCTCCAGTTTTCCAAGGGCAGGTGAGATTCGGGTGTAGGCCGCGGTGCTTAAGGCGGTCATTCTGCTTTCCAGCGCTTCACACAAGAACTTCAGGTTGGAATGGTTACATTTAGTACCTTTATACAGGTCTGACAGCGTGGAACAAGCTGAACGAACCACGGGCAGCTTTGTAATCCTGTCTATTGCACTAGGAGCCACTTTCTGAAACAATACAAACAAAACAAAAATAAAAAGCGGATATAATTGTTGAAAGTTTTAGCATCAAATTTCAAAACCACTTAAATACAAAAACAGGACAAATTGGCGAACACAATCTGTAATGGCCTATTGTCCACCCACCTGGTTATTGTTGTTTGAGGGCATTTTCCCACAAACTGGTGCTAAAACGAGTAAAACTCGAGTTTCTTGTGATCACCTGACGTGATTGAGAAAAGGTTCAAAGAAATGCTCGACTCATCATTTATAATCCCGAACCATGAAGGAGAACCGGCTAAAATAGAAATGGGATGTTTATCAATTAGTGCTCACCTGTTGTGATCACTGCGAGATTTCCCGAGCTCTTCGCCAAGTATCGCGATATGTCACCCCGGAAGCCTTAAACCATCTTCATATTTTGTCAACTTGACAGTTTATTAGAGCCCAGTTTGACCTTTATTCAAACCCTGTCTGTAAACATAGATGGTCTTATTTAAGAAGATGGCAATGGAATAAAAAAAAAATTATTACCTTACCCAGTTAAAAATTATATTGTCGTTTTCTTCCCTATGAATGCAATAAGTGTTCGTTTTGTCAGAAAGATGGATCTTTTTGTGGATTGTTCTGTTTATGAATAAAATGCAGTCCTACCTCACAAGGATGTTTAGCCAAAATGTTTCCTTATCTAAACATATGATTTTATTCATGTTTAATGATCCAAACTTTCACTCTGATGAAGTATATATAAGTAATCTTATTATAATTTTGGCAAAATACTAAATTCATAAGAAAAAATGGTCTGGAAAAATACCCCTTTTAGATCATTTTAAAGAAACTGATCTTAAACTCTATCTGGCCTCCATAGAAAAATTACAAATGGGCAATAAGAAGTTAACAAAAATGATTAGACTATTAAAATCCTTTAGTTTTATCACTTCTAGTTAAGCAGATCCCCCTTTTCTCTTTTCTTTGTTTCCTATATGGTTGAGTGTCGTGTTGATCACTGAGACATCATTGTACTAAACAGTGACTTTACAGACTGTTGTTCAAGCACTTGCTGAAATATTTTCTTTTTTACATTTCCAACACCAAATAAACAAGTACATTTTTTTCCAAATGCATTCATTACTAATAAAATATGGTACAATACAATAAGTCACGTCAAATATTCATTATTCCGGACACAGTCCAATTTACAGAAGTAGAAAAAAAAACATTGTACAGATAAGATAAAATGAAATGAGCACGAGAGACAAATAATCATGAAAAACAAAACCAAGAGACAATAATTACAGTAGTGTGAAAATAATATGTTATGTTGCATTATTTATAAGGACTCAGTCAGTCTACTGGTGATTCTTTTGAGCGGAGCGCTGATTGTTGATGAGCTCCGCAGGCAGCTATGTCCTGTGCACGGCACATTCTTAAAGAGGTGCAAACAAAAGAAAATTAACATACAATTGTTCATGTCTGCTCATATTCTCTGGTATTTTCTGTCTCTGATTCACGCTTGACCTTCTCCGCTGCCGAGGAGTTAATCACCCGTGCTCTGGTGATTTGACCTCACTGGCGTAGCTCTAAGCCAAAAAAACCCCCCAAAAGATCCTAACATGGCTTGTGTGGCGTCGCCATAGTGTGACATTATTGGCATGCACAGATCTCCCATCCTCTTTTATGGAAATGGAGCAGTGGTCATCCTAGATTATACATTTATGGATCTGATTGCAGAATATTAATCAACTCAGAAATCATTTATTATAATATTCTTGTTTCTTAAATTGGCTTCATTTGACTAAATCAAATGTTAAATGTTTACAAGATTTTCTACCAGGATGTTCTCTGGTAAACACGGACGTGATGTGTTTAGATCTTTGTCCTAAGTTAGTGTCTGAGTCGGCCAAGTTGACCAAAACTTTATCAGAACTAGGAAACATTGATGAGCACGTCTCTCAGCCGTTACAGATTACATTAAACTTTGGCCGCTCTGTTGATTATTAGCTGGGTGGTTTGGAGCTAGTGGGGATCCATTCATGACTGGATGATAAAAGAGGAAATCCCTGCTTCCCCTCTTGAAGTGAGGACAGAGGGGCCTCTTGGACATGACTGTGTAGAGAAAACCGTTACAATGACGACATGGTCAGAGGTCAAAGATGCTGCTGAACCTCAACACCATCAGTTCCACTTCTCACTCATGTTGTTTTTTCCTCTGGGACCTCCATGACCTCTGCGCCTGAAGCCCGGATCTCCCCCCTGACCCCGGCCTCCTTGGTGAACCGACAGGTGTCGAGGCATCTTAAATGCCTGCTTGTTGCTGTTGACACTGACTGTTAATGAAATGGGTATGTGAGTGGCAGGTGTGATGGGTGGGTTGGGATTCAGCGAGCCACCCTGACCTCATGACTTACCCCTCTCCGCTTCATCCATTTCAAAGGTGTTCAGCTGCCCAGTGAACACTCTTCTTCTTGTTCATGCCTCCTTCCTCTGCCCGTGATTCTTTGGGATTAACATCTACACCACCAGCGGCATCCATGAGCCCCAGGCCCTTTCCCAGCTGTGGTGAGAACAGAACAGAAACTGCCAGCTTATCTGGCTTCAGGTTGTTCCACCTGTTCAGGTTGGTCAGAACTGACTGATGCTGGAATGATCTTTTAAATAAACTCTGATGGGTTGTTGGTTTTCTTTGTAGGTGGAGCCTCCGACTCGGGACCAGTGCTGCTGGAGGACAACAGAGGATCTCTTCAGATCATAGTTGACCACACGGGGCAGCAATGAGTCAACAGGAGTTTCACAGCAGCAGGTGGCGCTGTGTTTACAGGGAAACGGGTTCTAACCTGGGCTGGGCCTCTTGAAGAAAGAGGGTGGAATCTTGTTATTGATACCTAGCAGAGGGGCGGAAGGGGGTCGTTGCAGGAGGAGCTGGGTTGAGAGCCTTCATTTCCAGTCCTACAGAACCAGAACCACCCAAACACGAGTTTAGAACCTGGGGAAAATACTCAGAGCAGCTGCAGCAGAACTCATCAGGTGTACTGGACCAGTAGATTGCATTTTTGTGAAGCTAGGGGCGTGAGCTTTGGCATGCTTTACTCCAATTTTCTCCTCCACATCCATAGTCAGCACTTTACTCTCCTCTTTCTTGATCTTGTCTGTAGAACAAACCGAAGTGATGAGCGTGGTGCCGGTCAGCAGTTCAGTCTAAATGTAAATAGAATGTGAAGTGGTACCAGCAATAGAGCTGCTGGAGACTCTCTGAGAGCAGATAGCTTTCCAACATGGTTCTGTGGGAAACAGAAGTATTAAAATTGGTTGAAAAACAATGTATCTACCCAGGGGGGCTGCCAGAGATTTTGGGCCCCATGAAAAAGTATCAAGTTGGGCCCCCTGGGGGCTCGTCCATAGCTGGAGCTGGGGTTTCACCCTCCCAGATTCGAAGGGAGAAAAAATGTAATATATATACTTTATATTAGTGTTTCAGTTTTGTTTATTTATGTAGGTCTACATGCATTCTTACTTATTTACATATCATTTTCACCAGCTGTCTCTCATTAAATAGTGAATTTCCTTCAACAGAATTAGTAATATCACTGCTGGAAAAAGCAGGAAATGCACATGCTGAAAGGTGTTAATCTCCTTTTCCCTATTACTCCCTTAAAGTGTGTTTATTTATTCTAAAATTTTATTTGATGATAAAATTCAAATTTGGATATCTATTTAAATTTCCATGTTGTGTCAAAGCTTTACATAACTACATTTTCAGCTGTCTTTCCTCTTGAAATCAAGTATTTCTGTATGACTGACAAAAATTAAGGATTCACTGCTCACAAGGTGACTTCTATATTAAGTCTCCACGGCTTCATCATAGACACAAAATGAATAAGCACACAGTTCAAACAGTCAGTTAGGGTTACATAAAATTTTAAAGTTGGACAACTTTGAATGAATACGTATATACTTTGTCCTGACCAATCCTGACATTGGGAGGGTCCAGGTTCTGTACATAATGAAATTGATATGTGTTACAATATAGGCCATCATTTGTGACAAAATCTTTATCCAAGTTACAACAGTCTTTAAAATTAATGCACAACAGGGAAAATGCAGCACAGACTCCTGCAGGATATTAGCTGTAGTTCTCCATAATCAATACTAGATTTCATATTTTATTGTGTTCAATGTTATATAAAGTTTATTTATTACAATTATTAATAGCTTTTGTTTCAGTTTTGCTCTCTGATGAATTATTTGGAAATGACTGATTTTTGGTTTGTGTTCTAAAAGCTACATAAACAAATTACATCTTGTAAAACCTCCCATAATTCAGTCAGATTTGAAACATTTCATTTCAAGGTGTTAAGCAGATGAAGAGGGTTTTTTTCTTGTATGGTGCCTTCAAAAAGGTGCTTCTCAGTAATAATCTCACAGTAATTTATGTTACATTAACAGACTAAATAGCAATGCTTCAACCTGTCCAGTGTGGAAAAACAATGTGTTTATGACCAAAAATTGCCTTTTCATATTCCTTTGTAATAGTACTGATAGAGAAGAGAGCCTTAAGTGATTCCCACAGACCCCCTTAAATGAGGCTGCTAGCTAACATGCTACATTGCTCACCTTCTTGAGGTTCATTGGGTTGTGAGGGGACACCTGCTGACATATCATCAGCTGCTGATTCTGGTAGGGACAAGGACAACAACCCATTTACCATAATTAGATGAAACATAGTTCCTCTCACTGTTGATATCAGAGCTAGCAAACAGGTTGAATTTAACCACTCACTAACTAAACCCACCTTTCTTTGAGAAAAACTGTGACATACTGACGCCCTCTCTTCTGCCTGTCCTCTTTCTCCTTTCTTTCTTTCTTTCTTTCTTTCTTTCTTTCTTTCTTTCTTTCTTTCTTTCTTTCTTTCTTTCTTTCTTTCTTTCTTTCTTTCTTTCTTTCTTTCTTTCTTTCTTTCTTTCTTTCTTTCTTTCTTTCTTTCTTTCTTTCCTCTTCTGTCACCCAGACTGCACATATTTTTTACTGCAGCCTCTTACTACTGCGCATTGTGCTGTCTGACTGCTGCGTGAGCTGGCCTTGCCTGCTACGCGCCACTCGGCCATGTGGACTGTACCATTTTATGCCGTTAGGAGGGGTGGGGGTGGGGGGGTTCAAATTGATTAGTCAAAATAAAGTAGGGACCGCTGAATAAATATACATTTCATAAAGACTAAAAGATTGTTTGTTTAATGTCTTAAATGAGAAAAAAATACTGCAAAGTAAAGTACTTGTGATTTCTAAACTTTGTTTTTTTTTATTCAACTTTGAAATTTTTGGGGCCCCTGACAGCTGTGGGCCCTTAGAATCTTCCTAATCTTTCACAGCTTTATGGCGCCCCTCTATCTACCTGGTGAAACAGGAGGGGTGTCATGTGCCGGGGTGAGTACTCCTCTCATTTTCCCATCTTTGAGTTGTGTGTTTCAGGGGAGGGAGGCTCCATCTGCAGCTGATTTGCAATCTGCGGGTCTGGCTTCAAAAGGAGAATGGAGAACACTCCTCGACGCCGGATGATTACTACAGCTTGGTAGTTTCCTGCCCTCTTGCGACTCTTGGATTTTGTGCTCTAGTGTTTCTAGGATTTTTTGTGAACCTTTGGATCTTTTCCCTGTGCTTACCTGTTACCAGGTTTTAGAACATTTTTGGACTTCTGTGACTTCTCTGGATTACGTCTTTGGGATTTCTGCGACTCCTCCGGATTACTCACCTGTGCCCCATAGGATTTCCTGACGCAGCTCTCACCGTTCTCCATTCCTCCCGGCCGGCCCGCTCTCCTCTCGCTCCCTCTCCTGGACACCCCACTTGGATTCACCCCGGCACCCAACCTACCCTCCCTCATTCCTACGCTCCCCTACTCCCAACGCTGCGCTGCCGTTCTCGATCTCCACTGGGCTTTTCCAGTGCACCTTCAGTTCCCGTTTTTAAAATAAAGATTCTTTTTTTTACCATAAGATCTGTGAGTGTGTGATTCTGCATGTCTTGGATTAAATGCACTCCCCAAACCGTGTCAGTCGTGTGCTGGCAGATAGCTGAATAAGAATAAAAAAGTCACTTCATGTCAACTGTGAATTTCATGCATAAAGAGGGATTTTTTTGGATGGAGTAGGAGGAACCTGCACAACTCTTGTTACTCTTTCTTAGAAAGGAAAACAAATTTTCTTTTAACTTCTATTCAAGTTCGATATTCTTTCTTTTTACTTTATTTTGTTCTAAATGTTACGTACAAGTTTATCTTTTATTTCGCTAAATGTAAGAGATCTTAGGGACTATGTTAAAAGAAAAGCAATGTTTCTGTTCCGTAAAGGGCTTAAAGCTCACTGCACCTTCAAGTGATGCTGATTCCACCTTCTGGTCAAACCAGTGGGGTAAAAACATCTTGTTCAGCCATGGAGCTCATCACTCTGCTGGTGTAGCTCTTTGCTTTCAGGTCCAGAGAAGGTTGTGACTTTTCAGGCAGATGATCCGGGTCATTGGCTGGCAGGCATATTGAATGTTGATGAATCATTTGTTGACCCCATTCCGACTAAGCTGCTCCAAGCTATTGCTCCTACAGTAGCCGCAGCAGTCACACATGTGATCAACGCTTCACTGACATCCGATACATTTCCCATCTCTCTCAAGCATGCTCAGGTTAAACTGCTGCTTAAAAAACCATCTCTTCCTCCAAATCATGTGGAGAACCACCGACCTATCTCTCTCCCCCTTTTTCTGTTCAAAATCATTGAAAGGGTGGCTTTCAAGCAGATCACAGAATACCTCTTACAAAACTGTCTGCTTGACCCTTACCAATCTGGGTTCAAAAAGGGCCACTCCACTGAAACTGCTCTGTTAGCAGTGACTGAATCCTTAAAAGAAGCTAGAGCGACTGCCAAATCCTCAGTGCTTATCCTGCTCGACTTATCGACTGCATTCGACACTGTCAACCATGGCTTCCTTTTGTCCACACTCTCTAGCATGGGCATCACAGAGAAAGCACACGCCTGGTTTGAATCGTACCTCACAGGACGATCATTCAGTGTATCTTGGCTAGGACAATCCTCTACCGTGCACCATCTTGCCACAGGAGTCCCCCAGGGCTCTGTACTAGGACCTCTTCTCTTTGCCATATACACCACCTCACTGGGTGAGATCGCTCGATCACATGGCTTCTCCTACCACTGCTATGCAGACGACACCCAGCTCTATCTGTCATTTCCACCGGACGACCACACTATCTCAGCACGAATATCAAACTGTCTCTCTGACATATCAAAATGGATGAAATCCCACCATCTCCAACTCAACCTCTCTAAAACTGAACTGCTTGTCATCCCAGCAAAACCATCCATGCAGCACAATATCTCGATCCAAAATGACTTCCTATCTCTGGCTCCTTGAAAGGCAGTTCGAAATCTGGGTGTTGTGATTGATGAACACCTGACCTTTAAAGATCATGTTTTCTCTGTTGCCCGTTCATGCTGCTTTGCGCTGTATAACATACGAAAGATCAGACCATACCTGACACAACATGCCACCCAGCTCATGGTGCAATCTACTGTCATCTCTCGCCTCGATTACTGCAACGCCCTTCTAACTGGTCTTGCAGCCTGTACTGTGAGACCTCTTCAAATGGTCCAGAATGCAGCGGCGCGTCTGTCCTTCAATCAGCCAAAAAGAGCACATATCACCCCTCTGTTCATTGAGCTCCACTGGCTACCACTAGCAGCACAGGCATCAAATTCAAATTGCTAACACTAGCATACAAAGTCTGAGATGGTACGGCTCCCATCTACCTGAATCCTCTTGCAAAGGCTTACGTCTCGGCCCGGCCGCTCCAGTCATCACAGGATCGTCGGCTAGCAGTGCCTACACCACGCTCAGGACAATCCAGACTCTTCTGATGCATCGTTCCACAAATGTGGAATGACCTACCAAGCACTACCAGAACAGCGGCTTCCTTTTCAATTTTCAAGAAACTCCTGAAGACCCTGCTCTTCAGATAGCATCTTCTTAACTAGCACCCTCCCTGCACCCGTCCCCCCTCTCTACCGTCCACTCCTTTGTTCCCTCCTCTCCATGATTGATGTCAAGTTGTTGTTGTTGTTGTTGTTAGCCTCAAGGGCAACATGCCGATTATCACTTGTAAGTCGCTTTGGACAAAAGCGTCTGCTAAATACATAAACATAAACAACATAAACATTTGTGATATTAGTTAACATTTATGGGTATGCTTCTATAGCTCAAAGTAAACTCATGCTGGAAAAAATAACTGATATATTGTCTGGGTATAAACTATCGTATAACACTGACCATGTTATTAGGTGGTGACTATAATCTTGTTCCAAATGAATGACAGGATAGATTTCCCCCTAGAAATAATATTAACTAGTGGAATCATATACTTAGAGTTCATTGATTCCAATAATTTAAGTGATATATGGAGGGAAAAACCCTGGTGTTACTTAATTCTCATGGATCAAGCCTAATGGTAACAATAGATTAGATCTGTGGTTAGGTTGAACTTTATTATGCAGTCATGTTTCACATACTTCTATCTCAGCTACACCTTTAACAGATCACAGTATCATTATTCTAAAATTAAACCCTGAAAATAAGACGCTGTTTAGAAAATATGATTGGAAACTCAATGCATATCTTTTAACAGATGATGGACATGTTAATATAGTCAAAGAACTCTTCTGTAAAATTTGCAGTGATGAAACAATTGGCAACCACATGAGTAGATGGGAATGTTTTTAATTTAAGGTCAGAGAATTTTCTATTACATTTGGCAAAATGAAAAGTAAACAACTAAAGGATTTTGAAAGAAATTTAATTCAAAATATTAATAATTATTGCAAAAAACAGGCAATGACAGATTCTGATAAAGAATCCCTCCAATCTTTACAAACTCAGACTATTTATATAGAACGAAAGCTCATGGAGCATACGTTAGGGCTTGTGCAAAGTGGATAGAAGAGGGTGAAAAGAGTACTTCATATTTCTACAATTTGGAAAAACGAAGGCAAGAACAAGAATCTATAAATATGTTACTTGTAAATGAGAATGAATGCACAGATTGTAAGGTTATATCGGAGGAAGTATATAATTTTTAATCGAAACTATACTCCTCAGCTGATCACTGATTAAGTAGGGGTTTTCGACCGGACTGAGCCTCATATTCCAAAAATTGATGTAGTGCGTAAAATGACCCTTCACAAGGTTAGTGAAGGGCAAACTGAGACCTCCACTACTCTCTATGGCCAGAATACTGCATTTGCAACTTCAGAGTGCCGGTCAAGTTTGTTGGACAAAAATGGAGCTGACATACTAGGCCCTGTAGTCTGGTTCCAGCACATTTCCTGTTATAGATAATGAACACAGCTGATTTGTTTTATTTAATTATCACTCCTGTAGACACTAATGAAGGCTGGGGAGATGTTTCAGCTGTTAGATTAAGGTGTTAAAAAGACAAACGCTAAGCAAAGAGATACGTTTCTATTAAATGGACACTAGGAGGTGCTAAAACCAAGCCAAAACTGCCTAGTCCCCCTTTAAAACCGGATTATGTCTTAAAAGTCAGCAATTCAATACATTACACAGGTTGCATTCCCTCTGTTGTTAAGCTTTGTGGTTTCTGGCATTAGTTCTACATCAGGTTCTTGACAAATTTTTTTAATCAAGAACACATCATGGTTAATTCCTCAGATAAAATGTTTGTATTTACCTCAGGAGTTCCTCTGCAGCTATAGGAAAAATAAAGACTTCCATGCACGTGAGGTCATAAATAAATAACCAGGAACCTAGGACGACCTCTTTGTGCAGACAAAACTATCTGCATCTGCATGAAGATGTGCCAGAGAGCGATTTGAATAACAACAGTGTCTCCTGCAGGTGCTCCACGCTCAGAATCACGCGGTTGGGTCTGTGGTGCTGATGCTGCTGTCGTGGTTCGGACTGCAGCTGCAGCATCCCGCCTCCCTCCTGCACACAACGTGCTCAGAAACATCATCTTTCTCTGTAAACCGGCTTGCGTCAGCAGAGGAGGCGCAGCCCCGACGCCTCATAAGGTTTGGGGACCGCCGTCCCCCGCAAGAAAATCCGACACAGCAAGAGAAGGCACGTGCAGTGGGTGGTCTTGGGCAGGCGCGTTTCACGTGGCTCTGGCAAGCCTCCACCGCGTCCATCAGTCCGGTGCGACAGCAGCTGGAGACGAGATCATGGCTGTGGAGCTGGAACCCGCGGAGTAAGTGACCTTCACCTTTTAAATAAAATCGTTTTTCGCATTAAAAATTAATAGAGAGAGATTGTTGTGTGCGCAAAAGTCACGATAGATTTTTTTTTACAAACTCAGTCATTTTTCATGTTTGTTTGCATCTGAACGAAACACGTTTTCCTTTTCTTGCATTTGTTTAGTTTACATGTCGAGCTGCTATAAGTTATTTCATCTTCAAATGTTTAAACCTTTTCTTTCTGAAGCAGCCTTGCGGTTACGGTGGACAATAAATGGTTACTGGCTGCACAGAGACAATTCATCTCCCTGATTAAATGGGAGAGACGCTCCTGGGGAGGTTTTACTGGCATCGCATCCACATTTTATCCACTTGCTCCTGTTGATCTCATCGCTGCCCTTTATTCTCTTTTGCTCATCTGCAAATAAACACAGGGCCAAAGCTGTGAGTTAAGTAAATAATATGACACTTAGATGTGTGCACTGAGAGGAAGACGTGATGCAATTTAACTGTTAATTAGATTTTTCATTCATGCTAGAGATGAATATTCGGTCTTAAAATAAGCAGGGCAAAAGTAAAACTAACTCTGACTGCTCACAACTTTTTTATTGGTCGTCTGTCTCCTTGAACCCTTCTCCAGCTCTGGATGGAAGTGATTTTTTTTCTCCAGCCTAGCAAATATTTAAAGTATTTAGTCAGCCACCAATTGTGTAAGCGCTCCCACCTAAAAGATGAGAGAAGCCTGTAATTTTAGCAGACCTCAACTATGAGAGACAAAAATCACATTGTTTGACTCTAAAATAATTTATTTGCAGATTATGGTGGAAAATAATATTTGGTCTCCCACAAACAAGCAGTATTTTTGTCTCTCACAGACCTGTAACTTCTTCTCTGTCCTCCACTCGTTACCTTTAGTAATGACACCTGTTGGAACTCGTTACCCGTATAAAATACATCTGTCCACAACCGCAAACAGTCACACTCCCAAATTCCACCATGGCCAAGAACAAAGAGCTGCCAAAGGACACCAGAAACAAAAGTGTAGATCTACACCAGTCTGGAAAAACAGAATCTGCAACAGGTAAGCAGCTTGATGTGAAGAAATCAGCGGTGGCAGCAGTTATTAGAAAGTGGAAGACGTACAAGACCGCTGATAATCTCCCTCCATCAGGGGCTCCAGTGGGGTCAAAATGATCACAAGAACGGTGAATAAAAATCCCAGAACTACACGGGGGACCTAGTGAATGACCTGCAGAGAGCTGGGACCAAAAGTAACACACTACACCACAAGGGGTTCAAATCCTGCAGTGCCAGATGTGTCCCCCTGTTTAAGCCGGTACATGAGCAGGCCCCTCTGAAGTTTTCTAGAGAGAATTTGGATGATCCAGAAGAGAGACTGTCAAATGGTCAGATGAAACCAAAATAGAACTTTTTAGTAAAACTCAACTCATCATGTTTGGAGGAGAAAGAATGCCCAGTTGTAGCCAAAGCTCACCAAACCTACTGTAAAGCATGGGGGTGGAAACATCATGTTTTGGAGCTGTTTTTCTGCAAAGGGACCAGGACGACAGGATCCAATGTAAAGGAAAGATTGGATGGGACCATGTATTCACAGATTTTGAGTGCAAACCTCCTTCCATCAGCAAGGGCATCGAAGATGGAACATGGCTGAGTCTTTCAACATGACAATAATACCAAACACACCGCCTGGGTATTGAAGGAGTGGCTTCATCAGAAGCATTTCAAGGTTCTGGCATGACCTAGCCAGTCTTCAGATCTCAACCCCATAGAAAATCTTTGGAGGGAGTTGAAAGTCCATGTTGCCTAGCGACAGCCCCAAAACATCACTGCTCTAGATGAGATCTGCATGGAGGAATGGGCCAAAATAAGCACAACAGTGTGTGAAAACCTTGTGAAGACTTACAGAAAACATTAGACATCTGTCATTGCCAACAAAGGGTTTGGAACAAAGTGTTGAGATGGACTTTTGTTATTGACCAAATACTTATTTTCCACCATAATTTGCAAAAATTGTTTAAAAATCCGACAATATGATTGTCTGGATTTTTTTCTTATTTTGTCTCTCATAGTTGAGGTATACCTGTGATGAAAATTACAGACCTCATCTTTTTAAGTGGGACAACTTGCACAATTGGAGGCTGACGAAAAACTTTTTTGCACCATTGTATTTCAAAGATGCGACGATTCAATCTGTTTCAGCGTGTGAATAAATTAGAAAAGAAGGCAGAGTTTCTGTTTTCCTGTCAACCTGTGATGTACAGTTGCCTCCTTCTGTCTCCCGGTAGCGTGCTCCGCCTGATAATGCAGTACCTGAAGGAGAACAACCTCTACCGCACGCTGACCACCTTACAGGAGGAAACCACTGTCACACTCCACACAGTAGAGAGCATCGAAAGTTTCATCGAGGACATAAACAGAGGCCACTGGGACTCTGTTCTGCTCGCCATCGAGTCCCTGAAGTTACCCGATAACACGCTAATCGACCTCTATGAGCAGGTGAGTCTCGGTTTGTCTAAACGCAGGCGCCCTCTTGAGCTCGAGTCAGTGGTCTTTGGTGTCTTCAACAGGTTGTGATGGAGCTGATAGAAATGCGGGAGGTGGGCGCTGCTCGTTCTCTCCTCAAACGAACTGACCCAATGATTATGCTGAAGCAGACCCAGCTGCAGAGGTACACCCACTTGGAGAATTTGCTCACCAACTCAAACTTTGACCCTCGAGAGGTGAGGAAACAGTTTATGCAGTGAAACGAGGACCTTTAACAGAGAGAGCTTCACAGCTTCCTTCACTCTGCAGGCGTACCCAAAAGGGAGCAGCAAGGAGAAACGGCGCAGAGCTATAGCCGAGGCTTTGGTGAGGGAGGTCAGCGTGGTTCCACCCTCACGCCTCATTGGACTCCTGGGACAAGTCAATGTGAGTAAACGGCTCATTCTAACCACAGATCAAGGGATTAAAACACCACGCTTTCTTATTCCTGTTTTCACTTTCTCTTCAATAGTTAATTAAACGTCCAAAAATCTACAGTGAACTACTCACAACAGTCTAAAGCCTCGATCATGTAAGAAGGAAGGTTACATTAAAGGAGATTTCCTTCTCACCTGGCTGGGAGTTGTCAGTTTTTCTCCTTTCAAAAAGACAGAAGAGGGACATAGTTTACAATCTGTCCCACCTCCACATTTCCTGGTTCCAGAGCCAATCATATTTGAGCTTTCGGGTTGCCAAGTTTGCATCAGCATTTCTGTATTTATTTATTTATTTATTTATTTATTTATTTTCTACCCCTCCCCTCGGGTATCTTCCCTGAGACGTGTCTTCTCGTCTGTCGCACCCGGAAACCCAGATTGTTGGAGGAAATGAGAAGGTGCTAAACACCAATCGCCATTTTCCAGGTCAAACGGTTTTTGTTGTCCACAACTTCAAATGGCGTTTTTCATTTTGGGACTCTGGTAGTTTGTCCTGAAGTTGAAGCCGGCTGTTTCTCCTTCTTTGAGATTACTGAACCACAAACCTCTCACACCAGTGGTCTTCTGTTGCTAAATATGTGAGTGTGTAATGGGTGGAGGACCCAGGATCAACCAGATAGTCCAATAGTTGCTTTTGGTCTGGAACATGACATTGGTGGGGGCTTTTAGACAAAACTACATTTATTTATTTATCTTTTAAAAATTAATCTATATTTATAGCTATGTTAGAAGACTATGAGGCATGAAACATGTTTTAAGCTAATTTGTTTACCATATTTGCAATTGCAGCTTTAAATGGCAATGATAAAAATTAGGTGAGAAACAGATCAGCAGATTGGAACTTCCTCAGCACAGAGTCTTTGTAACAGGCTGTTGTTGGAGGGAAGAATCTGAGCTACTCGTGGAGTTCTGTCTAGGTTCGAACCCTCACTTATTACCACAAAACTCAAAAAACCGAGGCGGTTCAGGAATCTGATTTGGATGCTTCTCGACTGCCTTCTCTTGAAGGATTTTGGCTTTTGACTGGGACACCCAGGAACTTGCTGGAGGGCTTCTGTTTCGGCTTTGGTCTGGGAACACCTTGGAATCTCCAAGGAATATTGGGAAAAGGAAGATAATCAGAAACAATGTGAACCACAAAGCAGAAGTGTATCCTGTTGCTGTTTAAAGGTTCACCACTAAACCTTGGATCAAACTAGTGGAAGTAGAGAATCTGGTTGTCTTTAGCATTCATTGATATTTTTGTTTGTTTGTTTGTTTGTTTGTTGCATTGGTATTAAACTAGAGTAAAACCCAGTTTGTAAAATTAGTTTGACATTGAAATTAAAGCATTTTGTTGTTAAAATGTTTTTAGTACGTGAACCGACAGCAGAATCCAGGTTTTCAGTCCTCTGTGACAACTGTCGACACATCTGGCAAAAAGGAGCAACCTGCTGTGGTGACAGAGACCTTCCCAACACAGCTGTACCGCCACATAAAGGTACCCAACAACATCCCTAGTAGTTACATTTTACCATGCTTTGTACTGCAAAAATAAAGCACGAGTTTGTGTAAGAACAAGCTGTGTAAATTAATTTTATACACCTTTTATACACACCGAAATATGTATTTTATGCAGCTGAAGGCATTGTTTCAGATTTCTGCAGATCTGTCTGTTTCTGCAGTTGTAACCAATGTCCCACTAAAGTTCCCTCATATTCAACTGTTTTTATTCTTTGCTCATACATGAAGTATTTTTTACTTATTTTGAAAATGATCAGTCACACAGAGTTTAACATGTAGCCATCTCCTGCATTAGCGTCTGATAGTAAATAGACAGAACAACACTTGAGTCAGAAAAGCCTGACAGAAGTGCGTCACTTAAACCTCACAGACTCATCCATCATGACTCGTGATGGGGGAAGGCTGTTGTTGGTTTAGCGTCCAGAAAACGGCAGAGAACCTCTCGACAAGTAGAAGCTAATTGTTAGCATTAGCAGCTCCGATATGGCGGAACTCTTTCAGATGCTATCTGAGGAGACAGAACATCAACGCTGCAGAGAAATCAGTCGTGTTGCTGTTATCCAATAAGAGGCTAGATGTCTTAATATCAGGAAAAAGACTCCATATACTGTCGTCTGAAATGACTCTCTCCTCCGGCTGACTACGTCCTCAAGCAGGTGCACCGGAGCTTTTTTTTCCCCAGACAGCAACTTACAAGGCATTCTTTCCTACTAGAAAAGCCTGCAAATGTATTAAAGAGTAAAGATGACCTTTAAATGGATGTCTTTTAATGTGCAGTTTGGACGGAGGTCACATGTGGAATGTGCTCGTTTCTCACCTGATGGGAAGTATCTGATCACTGGAGCAGTGGATGGCTTCATCGAGGTCTGGAATTTCAACACTGGGAAAATTAGCAAGGTATAACTCTTTCCAGTCATGACACCATGTACAATTTAGAACATAATACACACTCGTGTTGCAGTTTTATGTTGGGAAGCTTATGTGTGTGTTTGCGATAAATGGTTACTGTAGGATCTGAAGTACCAGGCCCATGACAGCTTCATGATGATGGATGATGCTGTGCTCTGCTTGTGCTTGAGTCACGATTCAGATTTGCTCGCAACAGGGGCGCAGAATGGCAAAATAAAGGTTAGACTGCTTGACTTCCTTGTGAATTTTGATCATACAAACATCAAAACTCTCTGTGTTGGCATCAATGTGTTCAAAATCTCGGATTGAAATTAGCAATGATGATGTCACTCAGCCTAAGTGTTTATGTTTATTTATTTAGCAGATGCTTTTATCCAAAATGACTTACAATTTATAACCTATAGGGCATGTTGTGATGTAAGTGTGTGTGTGTGTGTGTTAATGGGAAAGGTGTGGAAGATCCAAAGCGGCTTGTGCGTGCGCAGGTTTGAGCACGCTCACAACAGAGGCGTGACCTGTCTGAGCTTTTCCAAGGATGGGAACCAGATCCTCAGTGCTTCCTTTGACCAAACCATCAGGTGAGTATCAGGCTGCAGCCTAATCTGCAACTTTGTCTGTAGTTTAGCTCCGCATGTGTGTGATTTCATATGAAAGATACCATGCATTTGGCTGTACATATATTTTCAGTTTTGAAATGTGTGGCACAGGAGTTAAGTGCTCGCCCCGAACTCGGAAGGTTGCAGGTTTGAGCCCCGCTCAGTCTGTCACTGTCGTTGTGTCCTTGGGCAAGACACTTAACCCACGTTGCCTGCTGGTGGTGGTCGGAGGGACCGGTGGCGCCAGTGCTTGGCAGCATCGCCTCTGTCAGTGCGCCCCAGGGCAGCTGTGGCTACATCGTAGCTCATCCCCACCAGTGTGTGAATGTGTGTGTGAATGGATGAATGACTGTTGCAAAGCGTCTTGAGGGGTTCCAGGACTCTAGAAGGCGCTATATCAAATACAGGCCATTTCATACCGCCGCCCAGGGCATGGAGACCCCAGCCCATCCTGCCAGGGCCCAAAGCAGCAGCATCACAGAGCCCCACAGAGCCCGAGGGAGCCGACCCAGCCCCACCCCAGCAGAATATCTATGCCCATCCCTGCATTTGCACAACTTCCAGAATATATAAGACATAAGACATCCAGGTAAGGTTGGGTCCTCCCCCTCTTGGACCTCCCCCTCCCCTGTGATGGGACAACAGAGGAGCCAGGGCCTGCCCTACGCCCCCGAACCCGGGCCAGGTACTTCTGCGTATTCCTGCCTTCTTCCCGGCAGCGTACATGTAGGGACCCGACCCCCAAGGCCCAGCCCAGATCCCCACACGGGGCCGGCCACCCCAACACCCCGAGCCCCCAGGCCCCCACCCAGACCCACCCAGGGGCAATGCAGCCGCCAGGCAGTAACCCATGGCCGCCGCCAAGACCTCCAAGGGGCCCCACTCACAACCGCCAGCAGTACACCCCCCGAGGCAACCCAAGCACCTCCAGAGGGGGGGAACAGCCCCCCAGTGCCAGACATCCCCAGTGGTCGAAATTACAAAGCATTCAAAAACAATAACAATAAAGTTTTAAATATCAAGTGCGACATTAAAAGCAGACTCTTTGATGCTCCACCTGAGACATTAAAAGCAGATGCTCTGATGCTCCACCTGAGAGTAAAACTGTAAGGCTTGTTACCAGCATTCAGACATCAATTCTGCTTGCTTCACAGCCAGACAGGACACGTTTAAAAAAAAAAAAAAAAAAAAAAAAAAAAAAAAAAAAACAAATACAGGCCATTTACCATTTAAATTATATTCCTAAAGAGAAACCATTTTTTACTTGATTTTTTTGAAATATGATCAGTCACTGAGTTTAATAAGCAGGCTAAACATGAAAATAGTCTTCTGGTCCTGCTTTAGACGCCGATAGATACTAGACGAGGAAACACTCGGGTCAGAAAAAGCCAGTCAGGTCTATACGTCACACTGAAAATTAACATTCATCTATCTTGAATCACGGCGAGGAAGGCTATTGCTGATTTAGCATCTTAGCTAGTGGAAGCTAACCGTTAGCATTAGCAACTTCGCAGCAGAACTCCTTCAAGCTTGAGTTATTTGTGGAGATAAAACGTCAACGTTGCATTGCTGTTAGCAAATCAGAGACGAATATCAGGAAATAAAACTTCAAATTCTGCCGTTTTCTGCTCACCTCTCTTCTGGCCAACGTCTAGGTCCTGAAACAGGAGCACTAGAGCTCCCCCCCCACCACAAAGAACAACTCTCAAGGCATTAATTTATGGTAGAGACCACAACAAATGTATTGAAATAATGAGTGATTGGGAACATTAAAATATTATATCTGCCATGTTGTGTTTTTGGAGCTGGTCTGTACAAGTGAGGCTAAAAGTAAATATTAAAAATGTGAGTATTATACTCCTCAAACTGGCTTCAAAACAGGCATGGTAGTAAAAACTGAAACGTAAACAGTTTCAAAGTGTTAATCTACACCAAAATTCATCATTCCAGGAATGCTGGCCACAAATGGCCCCCCCCCCCACACTTTGGTATGGTGGAAAAACCAACGTCTTCATTCGTGGATGCAGGAGGTTACAATAAAAGCCTCGAGAGGAATCAAGAGGTTTATGAGAAACAATTATATAAACTTATTCTTCATAATCAGTGGAAACAAGTTTGTTTTAACTGGGATCATTGTCACCAAAGTGATTTTTTCCCCTTCTAAAATGTGGGAAGTAGAGGCCGGCATATAAATTTTTTTTTAAATCGGCCATTGGATGAAATATTTTTTTAAAAGCCGATATAGAAAAAAATAAAAAAATAAAAAAATCAGGCACCTGTGCGGCCAACTGCCGCCACTACTAGACTGGAGAAAGGACCCAAAGGACCCCAACACACTGTTTATTTTTTTTTTAACGGTTTGAATTTGTTTTATATTTGAAGTTAAATAAATATTAAGAGATTTATTGACTTATTTCATTTAAATTGCACACAGTGATTGTTCAGATGTCTTTCACAATCAGTGTGCTGCCAAAACCTATAGATGTACATCGGTGTCGGTACAGGATCGGCTCGGGGTCCTTCGACTGCCGATGACGTCAAAGTAGTTGATTGGCTGAACATGAAGCTTACAGAAGTGACGTTATCACGTTATGATTTTGATTGGTCAGATCAAATTTGCGGTCGTAGTCTTAGCGGTTGTACTGCAGTCCAAAAATCAACACTTTTTGGAGAAAATATGTTTGAATTTCTAAAGGAAATGTAAAATATAAGCAATTGATAAACGGTGACCCTCAAAAGATCTTGATGTTGATGAAATGGGGCAAAATAAAATATAAGAACTTTATTGAAAGACACCAAGCTATATTTTGAGTCAAATAATGTATTTAGACACCAACTAAGGAAATATACAGACGAACACCACATTAATACAAACAGATATGGCTGACATATAAGAACTGTTCTCTTTTTTTGTCAGTCCAATGTTGGTTTTATGCAGTTTCACATTCTTTACAAAACAAAGATAATATGGTGTTTTATTAACAAATTACAATAAAAAAAACATTTAGGTGTTAACAAACAAGAATTTATTAACAAAACTGCTGATGTCTTTCCAAAACGTATGTGTGAAAGCCGAGTAGATTTGCAGTAATGTGACATCATCGGCAGTCGAAGGACCCCGAGCCGATCCTGTACCGACATCGGCCTTAATGATCGGCTTTAAATATCGGCAATTGGCAACAACATTCTCTACAAATCCGTATCGGCATCTGCCTTAAAAAAGAACATATCAGTCAGCCTCCAGTGGGAAGTGTAGCCATGGACGTAATTTTCAATTTAGAAGTGTGTGTGTGTGTGTGTGGGGGGGGGGGGGGGGGGGGGGGGGGGCTTTACGGGATTCTCTAATGGGAAACAGGCTTCAACACAAACGGTTGTTTTCCGCTTGGTCCTAGAGTTCAACCAGTGTCAATTTAATATAGCGTAATATTGTTTTTGGATGGTAAAAAGTGCAGGGGTCAAAACTTGACTTTGGAAAAATGTTCCCCCCCAAATGACGTCCATGAGTGTAGCCCATATGTGTATTATATATACAAATACACATTCATAAGAAACGGCAAATGTTAAATGAGTTACGAAATACACAATTAGCTGTAATTAATTATCTTAGAGGAGTTCATTCATGCTCCGCTGTAAATTTTCCTACAGAGAAGAGCGTCTCCTCACCTTCTGTATATTTTGCACACAGACTGAATCCCCTCTGCTTCGAGGGGGTTGAATGTTATCTCTGACTTCTGGGAAGGGGGTGTGGGCTGAGCCTCTGCTGGTTTGGAGGCACATGGGCTTGTGTGGGTGCAGCTGAAGTACCATGTGATAAGGCACAAAGCTGCAACGTGATCCTCTACCCGCAGCTCCTCAAGAACAGAAAATTCTTTACAAACATTAAATCCTCCAGGAGACGGATGTTTTGTCATGGTTTAGTGTATCTGCACCAAGTCATTCACTGGGAGCTAAAAATAACACAGCAGCAGCAACGCGTTTTGCCTGGAGACGATTCCTCGGTCACGCAGAAGGTTGCTGAAACGAGCCGCTGCTGCAGCTTTGTTGGCTCTAGAGTTTTTATGTCAATAATCTCATTTTCAGAATCCACGAATTGAAGTCAGGGAAGACACTGAAGGTGTTAAATGGCCATTCATCATTTGTAAATGATGCTTCGTTCACTCGAGATGGTTTCTACATCATCAGCGCCTCTTCTGATGGAACTGTTAAGGTGAAATAAGCACAAACAACACGGAACTTCATAATCCTGGGACAAGGCTATCCAGTGATGCACTTAAACCTGCAAAATGACATCTTGATTGTCTCATTTTTAGATCTGGAACATGAAATCTTGTCAATGCATTCACACTTTCGGATGCCCGTCGCTGACATCAGACGTCACGATCAACAACGTGATGGCTCTTCCTCAAAATCCAGAGCACTTTGTGGTTTGTAACCACTCCAACACGCTGGTCATCATGAGCCTGCACGGCCAGGTGAGCGCTCTGCTTTTTTAAACACATTTTAAAATGAAGAATACATTTGTTTTAAGACGCCGTAAAGTTTCATTGTTGCCTATTTTGTTGTCATACAAGTCTTTGCTTGACTAAAAGCAAAAAGCGAACATCAGTAGTTATCATGTTACGTCCAAAGAAACCTCAAGATCTTTGATTCTTCAAGGCTAAGCAGCTTGTGTTTGGTGTTTCCCAGTCTTAACAAAGTTTTTACTACAGGTCTGATTAGATTGTCAACTAATGTCATGTGCAGAAGTTTAAAAAGAAAAGAAAATGGGTGATATTCAGATTTTTTCCAGCAGGTTGTAGAAATAAATTGTGGGACTTTAATCATGTCAAACTTGGAGCTCAAATGAGCAATTTTTCAGTGAAAAATAAGCCAGAGGAAGTTGCCGAGGTGGCATATTAAACAGGATTAAACGCGTTATTGGGACAGGAGTCAAAACTCTAAAGATAAAAATGAAAACAAATTTTTTTCTGACAAATTGTAGACATTTATCAACCTAGAGTGTCAAGCATTTGTAAAATACATTGTCAGCTTAAGGACACCACTAAGCTCAACATTTTAAAATTAGCAGGACAAGCACAAAGCGATGGGAAAACTTGGTATAGTACAGAATTGTGTGTGTTTAAGAACTGGAGTGACCGATAAATGCAGTTAATGCTGCCCTAATTATTTAGGCACACTTAGCATTTAGCATGCCTTTAGCACCCCCTAGTGTCCCATATTAATCTTTGTGGCTAAACCACAGATGAAACTTATCTCCTCACTGTGCGTTCGTCTTTAACATCTTAACCAAGCAGCCGAAACGTCTCCCCAGCCTTCATTAGTGTCTACAGGAGGGACTCATCACTAAATGAAACAAATCAGCTGTGTTCACGATCTAAAAGATGCAGGAAAAGTGCTGGAAGCAGATTGCACCGCCAGGCATGTCAGCTCTATTTTCTCCACAAGTGGCACCCCACCACTCTGAAGTTGCAAGTGCAATATTCTGGTCGCAGAGGGCAGTTGGGGTCTGAGTGACATTTCATTAACATTGTAAAGGGTTATTTTAGCACATACTGGCTCATAGCATCCCTTTAAAATGTTTGTTATGGTTAAAACTGATGCTGCCGCCTTATTAGCTGGATGCTTATTTAGAGAAATTAATAGATGTAACTATGATTTCAAATGCAAACTTTATTTTCCGTCCTGCTCCTCAGACTGTGAAGACTTTGAGTTCCGATTCAGCAGAAGGAGCCGGTTTTGTGTGCTGCACCCTGTCGCCCCGCGGGGAGTGGATCTACTGTGTGGGAGAGGACTCTGTGTTATACTGCTTCAGCTACACAACAGGACAGCTGGAGAAAACGCTGACTGTAAGCCCTGCTGCTAACGCACAATAATTATCCTTCAAAAGAAGCTCTCCATGTTTTCCATCCTCTCATTTTGTTGCCTCACTGTGGAGATGAAGGGCTGGGGGGGGGGGGGGTGGGGGGGGGGGGGGTGGCGGCTGAGGTGGAGTAATTTGTGTTCCTCTGAACCCACAGGTTCACGAGAAAGGCGTGATTGGCATCGCTCACCACCCACATGAGAACCTGATTGCCACGTACAGCGAGGACGGCCTGTTGAGACTTTGGAAACCGTAGACATCCATCTGCACGGCAGCTGTTTGTTCTGTTGGCATAAATGGTTCTTCCAAAGCAGTTTTTACAAGAAGACAGTCTCCAAAGTGTCACCAAGAGTTAAACAATCTCACTGATGGTGGAATCTCATTTTAAAACGAGACGTTGTAGCTGATGGTTTGTTTTAAAATGATTCCTGAGAGGATTAAAAATATATATATATACAAATATATATATATATATATATGGAACACTGAAAAGCTATTTTTTAACTCATTTCAGATTATAATCGGTCACTTTCTTATGTTACCCCCTCCTTCACATTTTAACATCTCCTGTCGGGGACGTAACATAAATTGGGGCTCGTCCGGGATCATCAAACAAAGACGCATTGGGATCACTCAGAGTTAAAACTTTTTAAGTTAAAACTCTTCAACTCGAAGGGGTTGAAAACAAAATGAGGCCTGGAGGACAGCAGAACCCCTCCACTGCTGAAGGCGCAGCCTTTTTATCCAGTTGTTGGTTTTCAGCAGGATTCAGCTCAGCTGTGCTCCTCAGCCTGGAAGAGAGGAGGAGGAGGAGGGGCAGTGTCAGGCTGATCACCGGGGCTGCGTGATCCTGGCTCCTGAATCTCACTGGCCAGGCTGGTAGCCGTAACACTCCTGCATTTACTTTTGATAGGAAATAGACGGTGAAACTCCTGACAGATTTACGCCGCACTGTCTCTTGACATTCATGGACTCACCCATCTTGACTCGCAATGGGGAGGATGTTGTTGGTTTTGCTTCCATGAAACAGAACGTCTCGGCTAGTAGATACTAACCATTAGCATTAGCAACTCCTCCACACGGCAGAACTCCTTCAAACTTGTGTTATTTGTGGAGATGAAACATCAACATTGCAAGTCAGTGGTAGAGTTGCGTTGTTATCCAATCCCAAGCAAGATGTTCAAATATCAGGAAATGAGACTAAAACCTGTCGTCTGAAACTACTCTCTCCTCCTCTCTCTCCTCCGGCTGATTCTTCATCCTCAAACAGGTGCACCAGAGCTTTTTTCCCCCCAGACAATGACGTCCAAGGCATTCATTCCTACCAGAGACCACTGCAAATCTATTCATTAAATGAGCGTTCCACACCTTTAGTTTCCCACTTCCTATTTTTCCTCTTGTAAATAGAAAGATGGATTCTAAATGGGTTTTGTAAGTTCTAATAATTTTCATGTGAATAATTTTTAACACAGCCAGGTTCTTCCACAGGTTTCCGTAGTTCTCTTTGAATCCTACAAATTCATCTCCATCATTACCAGACATGAAGATGCATGATGGTGAACTGTTGTGATAATATTTATTATAACTTGCCTCATGTCGGAGCCTATACAGAGAGTATCTGTGATGCTTGACTGGCTTTTACAACTACTTGTTTGATAATGCACTGTTGGCTCCCTGCATGCTACCTCAGTGCACTGCCTAAACGTGGCTCTGCACTAATTCTATATGCATGATAATAAACGGTGGAGCTTCAGTGACTCATTCTGTGTGTAAACAATGTTTAATGTCATCTTTTTATTGTAAATTATACTTTTGTCTATTTGTAGGACAAAAAAATGCAGACTCCTGTCCTCAACCAGTAATTGTTATTTGCACTAATGTAAAATCATTGCACTCAATTTGAATATGTTTATTATAGTTTATTTTTTACTGTCTGGGCAATATTGATAAGCAATAAACAAAATACCTACAATTAGTTTTTTTCTTCTCTCTAATTATTTACTTTGTAACCTCTGCCATAAAAAGGCTGAAGGGGAACTAGGCAGTTTGGCATACAGCACCCCCTAGTGTCTGTTTGTAGAACTGAAAACAAAACATATCAAATCACCGTACAGTCAGGATTTGAATTACCGGGGAGCCAGGCCTCCCTGAAAGGGTGATGGGCTCCCCTGGAAGCCCTCAACTGATGCACCCAGGGGGAGCCTGAAAGATTATCCTGTGTCTCCCCCCCCATGTTATAACGAAGGTGATCGAACGTTACGCACCAACCCAACATAACAGCCAGAGATGACTCTCCACTGCACACGTGACAAGCCCTGTTAAACTGAAGAGCAGGTTTTACAGGCAGCAGCACACCAAGCCCAGGTGCAGGGGCGGTCCTAGACCGTTTGGTGCCCTAGGCAGCTGCCTAGTTTGCCTGTAGAATGGGCCGCCACGGCCCAGGTGCATCCCTGCAGCAAAAGAGAGAGAAACAGAATAACCAAGCACAACTGAAACACTAGTAAAAATCCAAGAGACAGTGCGTCAGAGAACGCAAAAAAATGTTTTACATTCAAGCACGTCATACCTTTCTCTGCCACACGAGGGAACTGTTCTGCATGGTCATGTGGTCAAGAGTCTTTTCATGGCTTAAAATAGAACTTAATGCTAATGTTACGCCTGCCAGGTTCCAGTTCCCTCTTCTTGGACAGTTCCACCTTATCCTCTGATTCCCTCCTGTGCTGTATTACACTTCTGCACCATGGACAGCAGCCGGTTTGGTTCATCCTTCCTATAGCAGCCTCAAACCACCCCAGCTGTGGCCTTTTTGCTGACGACAGGAACCAGGATAAAAACCAGCTGCTGCTAGTGGTTCGAGGGACAACAGATCTGGTTTTCAGGTTGTCCGCTTGAACATTTGGCTGTGTGCCTTCTGCAAGAGACTGGCTGAGAGTAATTTATAATAAAGTTTTGGTTTTGATAGGCGTTTTTGTCACCTTTTTGGTAAAACAGCTGATTTCAGCTGGGATTTTGGGAGGAAGGAGACTTAAATTGATGGTTTTGTTTGGAAACTGTTATGGGTTGCAGTTCCCTTTACAGGGCGCTTTTGGTTTATCTCCGTTAAATTACATTTGTTTTCTTAGTGGTACATTTTCTCAATGAAGAGAGCTTTTCCGTTATTCTCCACTACCTTTGTTGTTTAAACTTTGATACTTTAGTAGATAAGCAGTCCTCTTCCTGCTAAACCCTGTCCTGGTAATAAAACACATTTTGTTCATAACTTCCAACCCCATGCCAGCGACTTATGCCAACCCCCTTTCACTCTCACCATCAACAAGGGTTGTAACAGCTAAAATATACTAGAAATGAAGACTTCCAATGCCCCCCCCCCCCCCCCCCCCCCCAAAAAAGGCAAACCTGACTTTTCTTAACATTTCTTCAGGTGAGATAAAAAACTGAAATTTTAAAGTGATTCTAAACTAGACTGTTTAGCATCTAATTGCCAGTAATTTCTTGTGTAAACATATTTTCCAGTGCCAGAGCCAGATCAGGAGCGAGATGTGGCAGATTTAGTAATTGGGGAGCCCAAGGCGAACACAGACATGGGGCCCCTTACACTAAATTTTCGACAATCTTATCTTTAACTGGATTTGCGAAACACTACCCTCTTCTGCAGCGCCGGCGCTCCGCACACGCACACCACACACAGCGCGTAGGGCACCACGCCGGGGGAGGGGCACCAAACGCAAGCTTATGAAAAAAATTATATATATATGATAAAGACAGATTTCAATTAGAAGACGTGCAAAGCAAGTTAACAGCATGTTTACAGAGAGAAAACAATACAAAATGGAAAGGAGATGGACCGTATCAACAAATAAGTCTGAACAGTGTTAAAGGTTGTTCATCTAAAAAATAGACCTTGAAGAGTTTGAAGATTTTTTTATTTTAATAAGTTAATCTTAAAACATCTTTCTCAAGTAAAATAAAGTTTCCTCTGTGAGGTCAGATAGGCCCATCTGTGCTGTTTTGAAACAGAAATGAACAAATGAATCATATTTGTCCACCCAAATACTTAAATATCACAACAACAGGAAGGACAAAAACACCGTCAAGGTAAAGTAAGAAATTTTATTTTTAAATAAGCGGCTGTTTGTGATTAATCATGAGTTAACTATGGACATGATTTATATCATTATTAAATAGCCCATGTGGCCTATAGGCTATGTAACTGAGATTTAATATGAAAAATTAGACAAACCTATTTTCTAATTAGGTATTTACTCCATGTTAATATATATATTTCATAAACATTTACGGGCCAAGAGGAACATCAGCTGCTGATGGTATAATTTGAAGAAAAAAGTCCGTTATGCTAACCTCCTCCCTTCATATCCAGAATTTTCTAGTTGTGTATAAAATGTGTATATTGTGCCTCTCTAGTTCTTAATAAAGGTTAGTTTTGAATTTAGTCATGTCACATGCCAGTGATTTATAAGCCAATATAAACCTATAAATAATCTATTGCTGTATTTTTTTTACCATGGCTTAAAACTTTTATCTTATTATAGAATGAATATGACAAATGATCTTTTTGTGTCTGAATGCAGGCTCAATGAACAAGTACATTCAAGGAGGAGCTCAAGCCAAAAGTTCAGATCAGCCATCCACCAGCAGTTCAAGAGCTCAAGATCAGTTGTCAGCCATCACGTCTGAACCTTCTTCAACATCACCCAGCCCTGACCAGGATACAGACCGAGCACAGCCCACAGCCAGCGCTTCTGAAGGCAGAGTGAGTCCTGGCTCTGAAAAAGCATCTGAAAATTACATTGGAGAAACACATGTGCCACAACCGGTGCTTGTGGTGTGTGGATCTGTTACATAGTTCTAAATAATAACAATATGGAGTGCCTGTGTTGAGTATGTTATATTATGTAAATATCAATCCTACTTTTTGGAAATAATAAGCAGTTTGTGCATACAGGTGAATTAAAGAGAATTTAAGGTGAAGTGCTCGCGCATACTGTGGTATTGTGTTGTTTTTTCTGTGTGTGTGTGTGTGTGGGGGGGGGGGGGGCACCACGAAGCCTTTGTGCTTAGGGCACCAAAATGGCTAGCAACGGCCCTGCTCTTCTGCCATGAGTTACTTTCTTTTTTTGTCAGTCCTCCTCTTTTTTCCTGTCTTTCTCTCCCTTTGAGCGTGTTCAATATTTGCTCTGCTTTCTTCTTCCTGTCAGTGCTCCTGTGCTTTTGCCTTTTTTCCTTCTTGTTTTACATTTTGGCATACCTGTATGTGTTTTTCTCCCTTCAAACATTTTCCATTGTCTTTCCTTTCCTGCTTCCTTTTGATGTTTACATTGAAAAATGACGTCACTTTTGGAAGTGAAGATAAAAGCTTTTTTAAAGCAAGCTGCTTCTCTTTTTGGAGCCACTAGGATAACTCCATTTCATGCTTAAAGAGCAAGTCACCATCTACCAGAGTCTTACTCCACTCCCACTTCATGCTTGAAAAATGCAACAAAAGATGTTGCCTGGTAGATCGAGAGGGCGGAACCGCTAACAAATACACACACAGGCTCACAACAACATTGTGACATCATAATGTACCATCTAATGTCACTGTGTACTTCTTAGCCAATAGCGATGGCAGATTTAAATTCAAATGTAGTGCAGAGTTTTTACCTGACGACGGCTCAACGCTGACAGTTTTAGGTAGGATATTTAAATTTTAACTAAAATGCACTAAAGTGCCAAATTATTGACTGCATGTGTCTGCAGCATGATTAGACACACATTTATATAGTTTATCATCAAAAAATACTTGGTTTGGGGGTGACTTGCTCTTTAATGTTTTGTCTACTGCTTCGAATGTTTCGAGTGCTCGCGCCTCTCTTCTTCTTCTGCTTTCTCTTCTTATTTGTGGTCTAATGGCACTTGGCAAACAACAATTTGGTGCATTACTGCCACCAACTGGTTTGGAGTGGAATGACTACCAATCACTTCCTGTTTGTGCATCGGCGTCTTAAAGGAATAATCCATTGTGGCATTAACAAAGGGGTACTAGCAGTCAGGGCTAGGAAATAGATATTTTATGGCAGGTAACTTATTCCAGTTAATTTACATATGTGGGATGGCTTCCCATATATTTATTTATGCTTCACATGAGAATCTTACCTTAAAAGAACCTTAAAATCTTAAGTTGAAAAAAGGTTTTCTGGTAAATTATCCTACAAATAAATAAAAATCTCACAAATGTAATAAGACACCAAATGACATTTATTAAGAAAACATAACCACACACATTCTTGGTCCAAGCTTTGTTCAGGTTTAAAGCCTCCTCCAGAAACTGCCGTTCAGCTCTTCCACCTGCTGAACCGAGTGAGTGTGCTTTCAAGGAGCATGGATCTGCTGAAGGAGCTCCTCGTCTGCCAGCATGACTTCGTTTCACATTATGCAACGTATTAATAAACACCACTTAAAAGAAAACAGCAATATAAAATTACTTCAAGTGAAGTTATGATAAGGCTTTGAAACAGGCGGGCCTCTTCGATGAGGCATCAGGGTTTCCGATTTTAAATCCCTCTATAACCTCTCGTGTTCCATCCGGTATTCACAAAAGGAACATAAAAACACAGAATTAGCAGCTTGTGCTGGAAAAACAAACATCCAAATGTGTGAAGATCGGTCACCTCAATTCCAGATTTGTGTTTTAAGACTTTTTCTGATTTTACGTAAACATCCCGAAACGACGAGCTAGGGTTTATCTTACAGCGCGAGCACAACTTGGCACTTTTACGACTCTGGCATCTTTACAAACACGTGATAGAACAGCAGCATTCAGACCGTTCGGTGTCCTGAAAACATCAGGGCCTTATTAAATAAATGCTATTTATAATTCATTGACATAACTAGACATTTAAAACAACTAACTTGTCTGTACATCTGGTGTAACACTTGAATTTGGAAGGATATTAAAGAAAAAGTGAATATTAGTTTAAATTTTCTACAAATTGATGGGATTTTTCATCCGTCCACATCTTCGTCACATTTTCACGATTGTGTAGAAATGTTTTAGAAGTTAGCCCTTGAAAGGGTAAGCCAGCGTTAAGTTTTGATGCACACCTCCCTCCATCTGAACTTTGGATCCTTACACAACAGCCTGGAAGAGCCGTCTACAACCGCCGACTCTGTAACACTCTATATTAACAAAAACGGTTATTTTCATATTAATATTGGCATCAGCCATAGTGTTAGTGCTTTCAAGCAGGAAGTCAATACGTTTATGTTTCCTCTCTGACCCAAGCCTCGCCTTTATTCACAGTGCAAATAAAAAAAAAGTTAAAAGATCAAATCTGATCCCAGAAAACAGAAAGAAACCCCCAATGTTCTAGAACTTGAGAAATACTATGAATAAAGAGGGATCTGGAACATCATTGTAGGATTCTGCTTGAAAGGAATGTTATATCTATGAAAAGCAACAGGGTGGAAAAAGTGCACTGATTTCCAACAAGGTGCATCGCATCAGAAGTAAGGACGCTGGACCAGGCAGAGGCTGAGCTTCGCTTTAGGACGTGTGGCACTGAACGCCACCGGTGCTGGCGTAGTCGTCCTCATTCATGTAGTAATACTGATGTCTGTGTCTCTTCCTGCTCTCTAAGTCACAGTCCTCCAGGTCTGCGTAGATGTAGAGGTCCTCGTCCATGCTCTCTGGCTGCTCCGCGTCCGTCTTTCCAGGGAGGTAGCGCGCCAGCTCCCTCAGCTTGTGCTTGGACAGGAAGTTGGCAGGTGGGAACACCACCTATGAATCATGAAATTCATACCAGAACTATTGTTACACCCCAGTGCAGCAGTACACCTATACGACCATGTGCATGAATCAAGTTCTACTGATTTTACTGTTAAATTTAGGAAACTGGAGACGTGTTCTTACAGAGAAGTTGATAATAAGACGTCCTTTCTCAAACGGCCTGCGGTACGTGGGCATCCCTTCATTCAGCACACATTTGGTGTCTCCAGGCTTGATCAGTTCCCCTGATGGTGAAAACAAGAGGAGGTGACGTTTGGTACGATAAACCTGAGATCCTTCTAGTGCTCGTGTCTCCACACTGAGTTCAGATGTGTTACACAAACAAGTTAAAAAGCAACAAACAGATCAACTCTTTACATTACCGACTTGTTTTACCTGGATGTGACGTGACTAGGAGAGTTCTGTTGTCCAGTGTCTGAACGGGTCGTTTGAACCCACACAAGGCCTCAACTAGCTGCAGCTCCATAGACATGAACAGGTCTTGTCCTCTTCTGGTGCCGCCATGAAGAACAGGGTCAACATAAACATGTTTCTTTAACCAGACAGATGTTTAAAACAACTGAGTGATTTTCTTACCTGGTGAAAAACGTATGTTCCTGCAGGTCAATGACGATGATGATGTCACCTG
>NC_091746.1:79281860-79364360 GCF_043380555.1 Nothobranchius furzeri | reverse complement strand
TTCAGCTCAGTTCTGACTGGCTAGCCAGTTAAGTGATTACAAAATGTGCTGAGTTTATGGTTCGGGGCAAAGAACTCCACAGTTGAGGGAGCAAGTGTGAATTCATGCCAGAAGAAAGTGAATCTAGGCGACCAGACGTAGGACAAAATGACTGTGTCCATTCTACTTCCACTTGATGTCCTCAGGTTCTGCTTAGTTTGAACACATTAGACTCCAAGCCCAGGGCCAAATAAAACATAACTAAACTCTTATGTGATCTCTGAGTCACAGAAAGTGGTCATTCAAAAACATCTCTTCTGCATAAAAAAAGAAACTATACGTAAAGTGGCAAATAAGATTATTTAAAAATTTCAGAATTAGAGTTTAATTAATACTGCCAGGGTTAATATGTGTGAAAGCTGTTGTTTTACTTAGCTCCAAACTCCACAAAAGCAATATATTAGCTGATTAAGACGCAGCTGTAATCCTCAACATTACAAATTAAACCTGGCTTTAATTAAGCTTAAAGAACAATCCTATTTAATTAGAAAATATAAACAGAAGGAAAAAGGGTTCCAAGGTCTTGGCATTTGTAAAGACCAGAGATGGTGAATGAGTATAGGCCGTGTAAAACCTAGAGATGTAATCCCTCCAGTGTTTCTTGGGTGTTCCAGTGGTCTCCTAAGGACCAGCCAAAAACTACCTTCCCTGGGACACACCCCGAGGACATCTCCAGTCCCTTGTTATTGTTTGAGTTCACCTTGTCCCAGAGGCTGAGTCCAGCCACCCTGTGGAGGAAACTCCCATCAGTCATCAGTATTTTTCTTTTTTTCTTCTCTCTATCCAAAGCTAATGGTCAAATGTGAGGGTTGATGAGAAGACAACCAAATCAAAGCCTCTGTCTTCTTACTTCCCTCTCCGTTGCAGCAGACTAGTTGATCGGTAAAGATCAGCTTCCTGACCTGTCTGCAGCTCACTGCTTCCCCAGGGAATGGGTCAAATGTGGAGAACAAATTTCACACACCAGTGTGACAACTAATGGGACTTTAACCTTCCTCAAGAGTTGAATGTTGCTATTTAATGAACCTGACCATATTAAACTTGACACCCTCTGTCCCTCGACTGCATCTAGGCATTTTTTCTACAAGAGTTGTGAACAGAAGAAGTGAAGAAGACTAATCTCAAAGGGGGACATTCACAAGAACTATTGGGCCATTCCCATCTGTACCGGGTCGGCCCGGGCCGGGTAGCCCCAGTCGGCCCCAGCCTGGCCCGGTTGATTCCACACATCCTTGTCTTAAGCCCATGTGGGCTGATTCTACCCACCAATCAGAGGCTTGCTCTAATGGAAGGTGAGAATTTGCTGTCAGCAGTGGGTGTGTTGGCCCTGGTCAGCCTGAAGCAGATCCCCTCGAGAAGAGGGCTGAGAATGAGCCTTGGTTGGCCCGGAAAAATACCAGGCCACCCAGATATGTAAACAACCTACGCTACCCGGCCCGGGCCGACCCGGTACAGGTGGGAATGGCCCATAAAAGAGTTTGGTGTATTTTGCATTAGTGCAGCAAAGAGAAAATCTAAGTGGCCATTTTAACAAAGTGAAAGGTTTACCTGCTTAGACAGTATCCTGGTCTAGTTTGTGCTACACAAATTAGACCTACAGGTGAGTAGACTGGGTGGTAATACGAACAAACCGTTTCTGAGCCGACCCCATCTTTGTTGTTTTCCTCTATCCCAGCTCTGGTGGTAAGCCCACCCAATGTCCCGCTACAATCATGGAGCACTGTGACTGGCTAGAGCAAAAATTATTTGGGCCAATGGTAGATCTGTTGAGGCACCAATGAATCATGGCCAGACCAGCTTCCAGACCAAAACTTCTTGCTACTGCTACATTTGTCTAGATTTCTCAGCTAGAAAAAAAGGTGTTAAAACCAGTTTTGTGTCAGAACAGTTTTAGACCCATTGAGTGTATTTCATTACTATTTCTTTATAATTCAACCCCCTTTTGTGGACTTCCTCTTGTCCCTACCTTTTTTTGGAAAAAGAAAGTTCAGTTGTTTTTATACATATTTCATTTTGAAGTGAGGCATTCTGTCAGCACCAAGAAAAGCAAACATATCTATCTTAGCAAAGGACCAAATTGGATAAGACTGTGCCAAGTTTGTGCAGGGCAGCATGCCAGCAGACAGCAGAGGCAAGGCTTTGGGGCTCCAGCGATAAAAAATAAAAGCCACAACAATGGCTATGACGTGGAAAATATGACAATGGCATCCAGCACTCTCAATCCAAAGAGAACTAAAGAATAACTTTTTTTTTACCGTCCTGCATCGTGTGTTAACACCCCGAAGCTATGAAAGTTTAATAACCTTAATTCTGGTTTGGATGCTATAAACTTTTTACATGAGTCTGCATACATCTCAGTATGGTTGCTGAGTTTCCGTTTCCAGCACATTTCCTCTCATTTCTAATTCTTTGCTTTGCTAATGCGCACTCACACTGACACACAAACTATTTTGAGAAGACATCCAGCTGCTGCGGTGAGAGTGACTAATGACCCCTTTCACAGCACAAATGCCACATAATCAGAGATGCTGAGGATCTGTGTCTGCCTGCTGTCCTGTCTGAGTAATTACGCCGGGGACTCAATTAATCTACTATCCAACAATCAAGCTCTACATGCATTTCCACTAATGCAGTCAGCTCATATAGTAAAAAAAATAAATAAATGAAATCTCTTTTGAAAAGGGACCATTTGTGCAAAATGTTGCATCTAAATGCATGCAGTGTTTCTTTGATAAACATTTAGAGTTGTTCGGGGGAATTAGGGGTGTCATTCAAAAACAAGCTATGGCTTTGGGCTTTCTGGGATGGACAGCGACTTATATTTGGAATGCAATTCAAAACAAGAAGGTTGGCATTTCCAGTGTATTTTTATATTTAGTCTTTATGAAAAGCATCAGCAAATACATACCAAGTCAAATTGTAATAGGTGGATTTTATCCAACTCCTTTCTTTACTCCCACTTTTGGTGCTGAAGGATGGAGGACCTACAAGTGTCACATTTAATCACTACATACAACCATAAGGTTGGGCACCAACACGTTAATAAAGCACTAGGTATGCAAAAATGTCATATTTATCAGTAGAGATGTTTGATATCCAATTTACCAAATAGTCTAACTTTTATTTGTATACTGATGGAAACAGATACCAATGCATGCAGGGTTCACCAAAAATGTATTGCAGTATTTAGATTTACATGAATAACAAAGCACATTTGCATACAGTATAAAAAAGTGACTATGTTTACGGTCACACAACTGTGGAATTATTATTAAAAGCACACAAAATAACACAAATGTACAGTGGCTATAGTTCTAAAGTATGCTTAATTTTTGATTACGAAGAATCAAATATATAGATTAAAGCTCCATAATTCAGTTGATCTGCTATTATTATGAATATGAATAATGAAAATTATTGGAATTTATCAAACATAGATGAGGAAGAAAAAATGATGATCCGAGGCACTCAACACAGTCTTTGTTATGAATGAAAAATGTTGTTTTTTTATTATATTTACGCTCAACTCTTAAATGTGAAATCAACAGCTGACTGCTTCAAATCAGTTTCTGACACATAAAACAGGTCAACATATTTTTTAGCCTGACTTACTCACAGAAGAGCACAACTGGCTGGTTAAGCAGCCTCGCTCTCAAGTCCCTAACTCTGGGTGACTCCATCGTTTTGCCTACATCAATGTTATACACTGTTGTCCGGAGAAATGTATAAAAATTCACCAGTGCAGCATCAAAAGAGACATTAAACACAAAGTGTGTTTTGAATAACTCATCAAATGCTCCAAGAGATCGGTTTGCCTGGCATGAGATGAGGCTCTTATCCATGACAATGTAGAAGCTTTCAATCTTGCTCCTCTGACGCCCAACAGCAAGGAGGTATGGCTGCCGACCCAGCTGACTCTGGAGATGTTCCTCCAAACTGCAGCAGGACTAGGATTAAAAACAGAAGAACAGAAGAAATACAGCAATAGCCATCATAAAAAATCAAAAGATTCATACTTGCTAGTGAAATAATTTAATCTATTTTCAAGAAATCCTTTCAATCTATAGTTTTGTACAAGTTTATGAATGTGAAGTGAGAAATGACTTTACATTATCAGTTACCTTATGAAAGACAACAAGTCTCCACTGCATCACAGGCACTGATTTTGGGAGACCTCTGTCCTCCTGGTGGTGGTGGTGGAAGGAGATGTATGAGCAGAAACAAGGAGGGCATTTCTTGGTCACATGCTGAGGACAAAATCACAATGAACTTAACTTGTGAAACATCTCTTAAATTTATGAAAACATTGAGCGGTGTTGGGAAGTTTAAACTGTCAATCAAGTTCAGATTTAGTTAGGTAGTCACCAGATGCCTCATCTTGATCATCTCCTGGAGATTGTTCTGCTGACTGGACCAAACTTCTGAACTCAGGTGTTGAAGTGAGCCGCTTTGCCTCCTTGATGACATTTGGCTTGAAGAACCCATCCCACTTCTGCAACAGTTTGGAGGAGGTGTCTTCATTAAACAGAAGACTGAAGTCTTGATCAACCTTTGACAAAAAGCAGAGATTAAATTATCATTATTTGGTAAAAATTTACATTGGAAGACTTTAACAACTTATGAACACCTACCAGTCCTTTTGTATCCAGGAACCATGAGAAGGTTTTCAGAATATCTGATCCTCCGTTGGCATCTTTGATAAGCTTCTGACGATGCTGAAAAGTTTCTCTCATCTTCTGAAAAACCAGGGTCCTGTCAGTGGTGTGATTAAGCAGAGATATGCCCCCCCCCCCCCCGGCAAGCATCCCCAAAAAGCTGGCTTTCAACATTAACAGCTCTCTGGACATTGGGGCCTCCAGATGAAATTTCACTGGAGCTACTTGGTGGCACAGGTGACCCTTTTCGAATCTTCCTTTGGACTGTTTTAAGGCGCCACGAAATGTATCCTGTGCTGCTTGCTGCATCATAAAAGTGTTCCTGAAAAAGGAAATTGCTAAAACAATCATACTTTTTTTTTACGTAAAATTAAATGCCATTGGACAAAATGTGGTTTCAGAAAGCAAGTTTGCAATTGATAAAGAACATTACATAGCCTTTATTGGTATTTGGATCCTTGAGGGATGGGAAGAGTGTCACTATCCCCAGGGCATACACCTCTCGGATTGCTTTAGTAAGGAGGTGCCTGACAGAAGATATTAAGTAAGTGAACAAATGGTCCATTCTCACAATAATACGTCTAAATTTACACCTACCCATGTTTATCAATCATGTGAGCCACTAATACGTTCACCATTTGTCTTCTTGTGGCATCTGTTAAGGTTTCAGTTGTTTCATAATCCTGCAGTGCTTCTTCACCACCAGACTTGCTTCGTAGGACATCATCAACCAGCTATCAAATGATAAACAGATAAAAGAACCATTACATGGTGCTATGCAGATTACCTAAACATGGCAAAACAGGATTAAAGAGTTTAGAGGCACACATAAATCTGGGTAAATCTTTTTACCTGACACTGCAATATTTGCAGTTAAATAGTAAAAAAAAGTCACTTCATAATAATAATAATAATAATAATAATAATAATAAAATACTTTAAAATGATAAATAATTTATTTTATTTTCTATTATATTTGTGTGATTTTGGTGAAAATGTAAGTCTTTATAGCTTTGAGAGGAAGTGTGTTTTTACACTCCATGACTTTAGAGAGCCAGAAAAGAAACAAAGACTTGACCAATAAAGTGAATGCAAACCCGTCTTCTGCTAGTTGCTGTCAGTCCTGTTGTTCAAACCTGGAACTTAATTGGGACTCTTTCACTACAGTGTACCTGCCTAGAGTGAACAGGTGTCCCTTTTGTTAAAGACTCCACAGCGTTTTTATCTTTCAAACACTCGTCCCACAAATTGTGATGATGTCCTACATTCTGATTGTCTCGGCTTCTCAAAAGTCAGCACAAGAGGACAGCTGTTTTTCAAAGATTTGGCTTATATCCAACAGCTGTGAGGAAAAAAAAAAGAAAACAGGGAAGGCTGTCACCACAGAGCGTGTGTGTTTAATGTTAAGAAAACTGTGCTCACATAGGTGAAGCGCGTGTTATTTCTCTTTGATGCTTGGCTGCACCCACAGGGGAAAATTACCACAAAGAACAGGAAACACAGCTACAAACAATGCATCCCTGCTGAAAACGAAAAATTACTGCCAGACAGAAAGGGTAGCAGCAGCTGCAATAATCAGCAGTTACCACAATGTGCAGCCTGCTGTGCTACTAACCTAGCAAAGGATATTTCTATTCTTCTCAGGCTCAAATGCACACACACACACACACACACACACACACACACACACACACACACACACACACACACACACACTGCTAAGTTTGATAAAAGAGACATATGATTGCATAAAGGACAATCATTTTCTATACAGACTGCATGGAGCCTGACTTTGATTAAACATGTTTCTATTAAATGTGCCCAGACTGTATTTATTTTGTTTTGATCAGTATTTTATTGTTTAAAGTTATTAAAGGTGTGGGAAACTTGTTTAACCCTTTAAGCACCAAAGTCACAGAATTGCAAAAAGCAGCAATGTTGGATTTAATAAGCCACAGCAGCAAAAATGAGCCCTCATGCAGTTAATACGTTACACTGCGGGGTGGCAGACACCTGTAACTTCAAGCAGCATTTGTGGGTGTGTTACTATCAGTGGCGGCTGGCCAGTAGAGCGCGATAGGGCGCCGCCCTCCCAGTTTCCCCTGTGTTTTTAATTTTTATTTTAAAAAATAAATAAATAAAATTAACAATAATCACATATTCTAAGTTAATTGTGTGTTTTGTAACAAAAATAAAGCATATATATATATATCTATATTGGTCTCTGCCGATCTCTGCGGGTCTCTGCCGAGCGGTGGAGGCTGTGTGCTGTTTTTCAATCGCCCAAACAAGACGGGACCAGTTGTCCAATTGCTGACAAGAATATCAAAGGGTAGGAATGGGAATGTATCCAATCAGTGTCAACGTTGTTTCAGAACATTTCAGAAGCATGATGGGCGATAGAGCTACCGCCAAGGCTTTCGTTAGTGTTCGGTAGAACTCGGAGAGTCTCGACTCCAGCACGTTTTTGGTCGTGACTCGTGACGGTCATGAGACATGGACGCCAGTGCGCCTACAACATGGATACTGGATCTCAGCAGCCACTGAATTCAGTTCGGTCTCTTCTCCAGTATCCGTTCGAGAGGAGAACTATGGTGGAAAAACTTAATGTCAAAGAGCTTGGACCAGATCAGCCCAATGTAAAGATAAGCCAGCAGGACAAGGAGAAGGGTAAACTGTACACACGACGCTTCTCCCAAAATTGGTACACCAGGAAGCAGTGGCTAGCTGGATGCAATCACGCTAATGCGTTATTTTGCTTTCTGTGTTTGTTATTCAAAACGGCTGGGATCCACAGAAGGTGGATGTGGAACTTGTGTCTCATTAGGGACTCCATTCATTCTCTGACTGAGGAATGCAGCGCATCAGTGCAGCAGCCAACAAAGAAACGGAGGACGTTTGGACAGGGAGAACAGCAGCTGGGTGCAGAGGTAAGCTGTACATTACATTTCTGTGAACAAGACAATCAGAATCAGAAATCCTTGGTTGTCCCACAAACCGGGACATTTGTTTAATAACATGTACATTGTTTAATGTGCAATAACTGTAAAAACTAATTTCAACACATACCTATTATACATATTTAATCATGTAAATGTGTATTTCAAGTTAATTTGTACATACATCAATCTGATTCCATTTTACTTGTTACACTTCTGCTGCAGCAAACAAATTTTCCAGCTTTTGGGACAATAAAACATTTCTGATTCTCAATGAGATGTTTTTACATTTGAAGTAAAAACATCTCATTGAGAACCAGAAATGTTTTATTGTCCCAAAAAGTGGGAAATATGACATTTGTAAGAGGATACTGATGACATTATTTCCTATGAAAGTGTTTCCACTTTCCATAAGTCCTAACAGTGTAAATTTCTGGCATTTTGTCTAAGTAGTGTTTACTACCATTACTGTAACAGTGACCTGCTCATAATTTTTCGTGTTCACTCAAATGTTGAAATTAAACAAAATGTTTTTGTTACTTGCCTCTTGCATTGCCTATTTACCATATATGGTCATGTTATTTTATGTGCAATTTAATGCAGTATTTTTCAACCTTGGTCTGCAAGGCAGTTTGCCAATAGTCAGACACACCTGGATTAATCAGTTTGTCCAATGATGTAAGACAGGAAATAAAAGAGCTGTGCTTAATTCAGGAAATAGTGAAGTTGTGCACAAAGCTCAGAAAGCACAAGTTTGTTTAAAAAAAAATAGCACAGCCCCACCAAAAATATTTTTCACCAGCCACCACTGGTTACTATTCAAATTTATGGAGTACTTAGAACTTGAACCGCGCCCACCAGTCGCAGAGTCGCGGGGCTTGTCAGAGCAGTCAAATGAGTGAGAGCGAGCGAGTGGTAGAGGAAAAAGACTCAGTTAGGCTGTCCCCATCTCTGCCAGTCTTCAAGAGTCGCCTAAAAACCCACCTCCTCTTTTATGTTGACTTTATCTCACAGTTTTCATTAGTTCACTTTTTCCCTTGTTTTACACATTTGTCTTCTACTAGAATGTTTCACCTTTTTTGTAATTTGTAATATGTAATTTGAATTGCTTTTATTTTCTGATTTATTCACTTTATTCAACTTTGTACTGTTCCATGTTCAGCTCCTTGGGCTTCCTGACAGGGTTGCGGAAGGCGCTTTATAAATAAAGCTTTGATTTGATTTGATTTGAAAAACACAATGCCGAGAGGAATGTTCAGTGCTGACGAAGCTCTTGTGTAGTACTGGTAGATTCGGATTTGGAGGAGGAATATTTCCTTTCTGAGGATGATCTGCGGTCTTCTAGCGAGACGGAAAGCGTGGCTTCAGCGCGCAGCAACAGGGAGTCTGACGACGGTTACACAAGCAGCCCATCCAGCCCTTACCTTGTCCGATGTTCCACGTCACCGTGTCCGTACCGGGTCTGATCTTTCACTCCACCGTGCCGGGGGGGAGGAGGGATGTGGTGGCAGTCATCGGGCCGGTGAAAACTCAGCTGGAAATGGAGCCTGAAGGGGAGAAACCGCTGGGTCGGGGAAAGACAGGTGGTGGCCTCGAGCAGCTCATACCGGTCCGTGCCGGGTGGGGTGGGGGTGGGGGGTGATGGGCCAGTGAAAACTCCGCTAGTGATCGATTCAGCCCTGGGGGTGTAAACCGCAGGAAATGCAGCAGGAGGGGGAGGGACCGCTGGAAAAAAAATCACTGCTAGCAGGGGGGTGGCCCAACACAGCCTCAGTGACAATAATAATGATGATGGCTGGGTTAGTTTGGGAGAAAAACAGTATTCCAAGTGGATCAGGCATTTTGATGAGCCAGCTGGATACTGTGGATACAGTCAAATTCAGAACACATTGATTTTATGTCAGTTTTTTTGGATGAGGAATTCTGGACCCTCATCACAACTGAAACTAACCGATATGCTCACCAGTATTTAGACAGGGAGGAACTGAAGTCTAGCTCCAGATATAATGACTGGTACGATGTAACTGTCCCAGAAATGAAAGCGTTCATTGCCATTCAGTTCTGCATGGGGCTTGTGGAACAGCCTGAGATTGAGGATATATATATATATATATATATATATATATATATATATATATATATATACATATAAACAAAATAAACAAAATAAACCAAAGAAGGGATGAGTAAAATGTGTTCATGACACTGAAGCACCAATAACAGTGTTCTTGATTGATACGCAGTAAACGTAACAAAATACCAATATAATAATAAATATTATATATATATATATATATATATATATATATATATATATATATATATATATATATATATACAGTGCCATTTATGTCTACATAGGAATACGTATATATGTATCATAAACAATAACAACACTAAGACAATGAGAAAAAAAAACATAAAAAAACTACAAAAATCTGCAAATATGATGCACTTGATGATGACATAATATGCAAATTATGTGAGTGAATTTGTTCCTATCACAAAATTTGGCTAATACTGAAGATTTTTCTAATTTACAACTAACCGTAACCTAATCATGTAAGGGATTTTAATTGGCTGAAGCACTCCTGTCATTAACCCTTTCTGAGGATGAAGGCCAAGTTCACTCAGAAAATGTTTTTTACTTGTTCTTTTTTTAAATATGATCAGCCTGTCTGAGTTTAACATGCAGACTAAACGTGAACATTAGCATTCATGGGCTCCCCCATCTTGGCTCGCGATGGGCTCGTATAAGCTAACAGTTAGCATTAGCAACACTACCACACGTCAGAACTCCTTCAGGTTTGTGGTATTTGTGGAGATGGAACATCAATGTTGCAAAGCAAATGGAGTCAGTTCTAGAGTCATGTTGCTGTTAGCCAATCAGAGGTGAGATGTCTGAATATCAGGAAGTACAACTCCAAATCTTGCTCTTTTCTGCTCTCTTCTCCTCTGGCTCACGTCTACTTTCTGAAACAGCAGCGCCAGAGCGTTTTTTCCCAGTCATCCCCTCATTTACAGTAAAGACCACAAGTGAAATTGGTGTATTTTTCATTTTAATTTATTTTATTTTTGTTTTTCAGTTAATATAGGAACACAACCTAGAACTATTGTGGTAAGTAAAAGATGTGTTTCATCCTTTTCTCTGTGACCTTGCTTTGGCTGTACCCCATTCTCATCTGTCGGGTGCTGGTGATAAGCACCCACTACCCGTAACCACTAACAGGAAGAGCAGGTATAATATAATTGGGAGATAGATAGACGTCTAAAGAAAAACAAAGTGTTTGATCATTCTCTCTTGAGTATTTCAGCGATGTGGTGACGGTAGGCATCTTGAGCATACCATCCCCCTCTTTGTATTTGCTTTAAATACAAAAATCATTTAGTTGACAATTCATCTTCCAGTTGCTACAGTTATATTTGTTTTCTTGCATGCATCATCTTGGCTGGAACGCTTCCATGGATATTAGATTAGGTCTTGGATCTTTCCTCAGCCACTTTAGCACCAGTAACATTCCAGCACACCATGCAAAGACTCCCAGAAGCACTTATAAGTTCAAACATCACTGGGCATACAAATAAATATATTCAGAGCCCTCTCTTTGACCTAAGAGCATTGGGAAACCACCCTCTTGTTCACTCTAGAGAGCTCCAGTGTTTTAGTGCTGAAACAAGGGGCCAAAAAAAGAGCTGACCCCACTCACGACCTCTCACCCGCAGTGACTCCAGAGCCCCTCTCAAAGAGACAAGTGCCAGGGTCTGTGCTGTGCATCGAGGTGAACCAGAATTAGCTCACACTTAACCACCCTTGAGCTTGGGCCCTTCTGTACCAATTAGTTTATGTTTCATGACCCTGTAACCAGTTTCAGCACTTTCACACATCACAGACCAACAGATTATTCCAATATTACAGTATTTGCCCAGTGCTTGAACACATTTTACAAAACTTGGCTCATTGTGCCAAAACTCTACACACAAGTAAACATAACACAACACTGGGAAATATACCAATCACATCTGTGTCAAATTGAAACTCGACTATCAAAACCTAAACTCTGCTATCAAAACTTAACATTCCTTTGTCAAAATGAAACTCTGATGACAAAATGGTACACACTTGCATCATGTGAATACACTTTCAGATTGGAAGCAACACACTAGAGTACTTTATATAAAACAATGCAGTCTTTCATTCTCCCTGTTTTTATTCTGTTCATCAGTTAGCATTCTGTGAAGCCCAATGGAACACTATTTTTGTTCACAACAAAAGGTTTCCCCAACAATCAAAAATGAACTAACTGAAAGGTTACAAACTATATCAACTCAATACTATGCATCGCAGCACTACAGTATACTTTACAGTACAGTGCTGTACATGCAGTAACAAAAAAAAACACTACTGCAAATAAAGGAAAAACTAGGCAATTGTGGGTGAGTGGGATTATGGATCCCGCCGTCTGTTTGGGTCTGGCCACATGATATTTTCTCCTGCTAAGCAACGGGGAAAATAGCTCCTTGTTTGGCGAATCCATCCATGGATTGACATTACCTCAATGTCTCCGCATGCCTCTTCTTCAGTCAATGGAAGAGGCATGCAGGCATGTGGTTGGCGGTCATACACGCGCCATCTCAAAGCGGAAAAAAACGTCCTCAATCGAGTTTAGAAATGGCAAATAAGGGAGCAAGTAAACAACTTCAAATTGATCACAGTTGGTGAACCAGTTCCTGACCAGACCGGGCCGATGGAAACTAACATTATCCCAGACAACAACAAACCTGGGCTGCTCTGGTCTGTCCCGTACAACTGCATCATGAAGTGCATCTAGAAATGTGAGTATTTGTTGGGTATTGTAGGGACCTAGAGTGGCATGATGGTGTAGTAGCCCTCAAAGGCTTATGGCGGCACACAATGTGATGTTTCCCCCGCACTGCCCCGGGACATGCACACTTGCCCTTTGGCCAATTATATTACGACCCCACTGTCCATTTTTAGTGAGGTTGAAACCAGCCTCATCAATGTAAATCAATTCATGAGGCTGTGCAGCTCCATCCATGTCCACGATTGTCTGCAACGAAAAACAATACATAGAATGGATGGCTGGCATTACTCAAAACACACAATTGCAGTAATACACGTACAGAATACCCCCCCCCCCCATCTCACTCACACACACACACACACCAAATACACAAGCACATGCCTGTATCTTTGTGATACTGATACAATGGCATTGCTATTACTGTACTGAATGACATAAACACTTTATTATAAATGTACAGTAAAGAACTGCAAAACTTACTTGTACATATTCTTGTCAACGTCTTATGACCCTGATACCGTTCCTCTCAAATGGGACCCTGTACAACTGCTTCATTATTATTTGATGCTTTGCCAAGACACGTCTGATCGTGGTAATGCTTACTCAATTGAAGTTTATGAAAACTTCCTTATCTGCAAGTATTTGTTGCCGTAGGTGGTGGAGACGAATAGTATTGTTTGCATGGACTATTTCCACAATGGCAAGTTCCTGCTGTTGGGTGAACAGGCGTTGCCGACCACCTCGAGAAGGTCTTCTAGTCATTCTGTAGGAAAAAGCAACCACAAATGACATCGTGTTAAGTTCTTTTTTGCAGTACTGTATACCGTACACAGTAATGTGACATCAACGGTACAGTACTATGTACTGGACTGTATGTTTCACAAAACTACCATTTTTGTTTCAAAAGGATCACTAGCCAACTTGCAATACAGTACATGTGATACGGTGTTATCTACGCTGGCCACTAGATGGCCCCCACAGCTCCCTCCTCATCCGGTTTCCTTTGCAGCTGTTCTCTATTAGTCATCACCTGGTAACTCGGTTAAAAGGCTCGCCTCACCTCCCATTCAGTGAGAAGGTCCAGGGTAGTGTAGACTGTTTGAGTTCATACTATTCTCTTCTCCTTGTGTGCTTTTGGTAAAACTTGTTTCGCTTGCTAGTCTTTGGTTTACACACTGTTTCGGATTTTGAATATTTAGGATTTGACAATTTGGCTTCTTGACTTCGGAATGTATTTGACTTTGACTTTGGATCTCCCCAGCTTTCCTGCTTATCAGGAAAGCTCTTACTATTCTCGGTTGTTTTATCTCCACTCCCTTCTGGAGTGGCGTTTTCCATTCTCCCCTTTGTATATAGTCCCGTTAGCTTTGTGTGTGTATATATATATATATAATATATAATATATATATATATATATATATATATATATATATATATATATATATTGTTGTTGTAAATACCCTTCTGTGCACCCTTTTTGTAATAAAACCTTCTGTTTTAGCGACACAGCACGTTGTTATTATTTCACCCGCACACTTCTTTTATTACTCCCTCTTCCTCATCACTCTTAGAGGGCCGGGGACGTAATATACAGTAATGTGATACAGTACTGTAAATACTGTAGATACAGTCTGGAGTAGAGAGTTGAAGACATACCTGTTTTCCACTCTAAAGGTCCTTATGATGGAAGCAACTGTGAACCGGCTTAGGTGTGGGTGGACTCTCTGCCCAGCTTCCCTCATTGTCAGGCCATGACTGATTTACATGATCCACCAAAGTTGCTCTAATGTCATCAGAAATATTGTTCCGTACATGACCTCTTCGTCCACATCCTCCTCCTCCTCTCTCTGCTTGTCTTCCTCTACCTCTTGCTCTTTCTGCCTCCATGCTTGCAAAGTTCTGAAAATGGCTGAACTGAGGCCCATTTAAGTCTGGCTGACTGGTGTTGAGTTTTGTGAGTGTTTTCAGGTGTGTGTCTAGGTGTTTTCAATCACCCAATGTGTTTTGTATTTGGAAGAGATATGTTGTCCCAATGGTACCATTAGATTTCATTTATGACTGAAGTGTCTTAAGCATGAAATAGTGTGTAGTGTGCAGGAGCAAGTGTGTTGCAGATATTGAACCAAAGTGCAAAGCAGCACTTTTAAGGAATGGTTACACTGTGTTTAAGGTATTGGCCAAAAGCTTCAGGTTTTGTTACTTTGGTCTAAGCATGTGTATAGTGTTCAAGCAATGGGCAAAAACTGTAATAAGTATAATAATGTTGGTGAAGGGAAGCACTATCCAACATGCATGATGTTAAAAAAACACATTACTCCAAATAGGGCTGGGCAATAAATCGAAAATGTATTGTTATCAAAATGTCTGACTCTTAGAGATTTTTACCATGTCAATAAATCTGATAATTTAAAAAAATGAAAAGAAGTGTGTAGGTTGGCAGCATTCATGTCCCTTTAAGAAGCTGTACCACCTTGAGTCACGTAAAAATATGACTCAACATAAAACATGTGACAGCCCCATTTAGTGGACAATGTTTGTTTCTGCACACCTGTAGTTACCGTCCATGTATCGTTAGAGGTAAAATCCTCAATAAATCGTGATATTGATTTTAGGCCATACTGCCCAGCCCTAACTCCAAGTTATTATCTGGTTAGTACATTATGAACTACTGTCCTATGTAATATTACTTTATACATCTGGGCAATCTTAAAGGAGCACATATAGGATTTTTACAGTGAAATAATCCCAATACAGTCTAATGTCTCAGTCCTGTCAGAAGGAGGGTTACATTGAAACATACTTCGTTTTCAGCTGGCTGGGGTGTGTGTGTGTCGTTTTCCTCCTTTCAAAATGGCCAAAGAGGGACACAGTCTTTGTTATTGATCTGTGAGTCCGCAAAATAGTCTGCACCAATCTAATGCTGGCAGGCAAAAACCTCCAGAGTTGGTTAAAGAACCAAAGCCAGTAAACAGGAGTGACCCAGAAGGTGTTTTTTGTACTCTTAAGAAGCCACAGCAGCCTTTTGTTTTACTCTAATATCAGGTAAAGAAGGCTAGAGGTTAACAATAAGCTAATTTAGCTAGCGGTGAATTAGAAGCAAATGGTCAGCTCTAAAAATATCTCAAGCTACGTTTTCAATTACCAACAACTGAATATTACAATGAAATGTGTGTGAATTGAAAAATGTGTCAATCAGGTGTTTTTCTTCCTTTAACAAGTCGTTCAGAACTAAAACAGCAAGCTGAAGGTCCACTACCATAATACGTGTATGAGTGCTCCCTACCGTAAAACACACACACCTAATGCCACATATGACAATGACTTAACTGCTCATCAACTTACTGTGTATGACTCGTCTTTGCCTGTCATCTAGAAACTTCTGGCGTTAATCCGTAACTGGCAACAGCCACGAAAATTTCAGAAAGGTTGCGAGAAAATGAATTTTTGTTTAGAAAATGACTGGAGAACCCAAACTTGATCACAGGATGTTATCCTTACTGCTTCATTAGTGTCTCCATGTTACGTCCCCAACAGGAGGACGTAACATGGAATGTGAAGGAAGGGGTAAAGAATATGATAGTGGGTTTAAAATGGATTTAATAGTCAAACAGTTCTAAAAACAAGTGCAAACAGATGGTGAGCATTATTACAATAATGCCAAACAAAATTCTCAAAAAGGTTAACATTAAAGGATCAATTACCAACATTTAAAAACACCTGGTTAAAACTTACTCTAAACGTTTTACCAAAACAGAAGGTGTTTCAAAATCCACAGAGTTGATAAACGTTCTAAAACAATCAATTGACATAAAACACCTGGTTAAAACTCATGTTAAAGGTTTTACCAAACAGAAGGTGTTTTTAAAAAACCAGAGTCGATAGAATCGTGACCAAGTTAACCTTCAAACGATCCTTCTGGATCACTCAGAGCTTTACCCTTTACAAGCTTATCACTCAGAGTTAAAACTACCAAAGTTAAAACTCATCAAAAGAAAGGTGTTGAAACCAAAAAATGTGAGGCCTGGAGGACAGCAGAACCCCTGCACTGCTGCCTCCCAGACTGCTAAAGGCACAGCCTTTTTGTCCCAGGTGTGGATCGTCAGAGGGATTCATCTCAGCTGTGCTCCTCTGCAGCCTGGAAGAGAGGAGGAGGAGGGGCGGTGTCTGGCTGATCATCGGGGCTGGATGATCCTGGCTCCTGCACCCAAGTGGCCAGGCTGGTGCCCATAACACTCCAGGAGTGATCCATCACTAAATATTACATATCAGCTGTATTCATGATGTAAAATATGCAGGAAACATGCTGGAAGCAGACTCCATAACCATGTCAGCTCCCTTTTTCTCCAGTCCAACAGTTTCAAATGCAACAGGTGGCAGCTTGCCACTCTGAAGTTGCAAGTGTGATATTTTGACAACAGAGGGCATTAGGGGTCTGAAAGACATTTCATTAACCCATGTAAATGGTGAATTTATCACATACTGGCTCCAAAAAATATTTAAAAACATTAAAAAGTTGTATAGTATGGCGTTAAGGCATTTAAAAATTGCAACTAATGAAATCAAATGCATAAGAATTCAATTTGACTTCAACTGAGTAGTTTGAGTACCCAATCGTCATCCAGTGAGTCTGGTTATGCTACAATTTAGTCAAATTTTAGTCTTGAAAACCATGTTGGAGCAGGGACTGTTATAATTTGGCAAAATGCACAGCAAGTCTGATGAAGAGCTCATACAGGTGCTGGCCAGTAAATTAGAATATCATCAAAAGGTTGAAAATATTTCAGTAATTCCATTCAAAACGTGAAACTTGTACATTATATTCATGCAATGCACACAGACCAATGCATTTCCGATGTTTATTACGTTTAATTTTGATATTTATAGGTGACAACCAATGAAAACATCAAATCTGGTATCTCAGAAAATTAGAATATTCTAAAGGCCAATGAAAAAATGTTTGTTTCTCTAATGTTGGCCAACTGAAAAGAATGAACATGAAAAGAATGTGCATGTATAGCACTCAATACTTAGTCGGGGCTCCTTTTGCCTCAATAACTGCAGTAATGCGGCGTGGCATGGACTCGATCAGTCTGTGGCACTGCTCAGGTGTTATGAGAGCCCAGGTTGCTCTGATAGTCGTCTTCAGCTCCTCTGCATTGTTGGGTCTAGCGTATTGCATCCTCCGCTTCACAATACCCCATAGATTTTCTATGGGGTTAAGGTCAGGCGAGTTTGCTGGCCAATCAAGGACAGGGATACCATGGTCCTTGAACCAGGTGCTGGTGGTTTTGGCACTGTGTGCAGGTGCCAAGTCCTGTTGAAAGGTGAAGTCTGCATCCCCATAAAGTTGGTCAGCAGCAGGAAGCATGAAGTGCTCTAAAACTTCCTGGTAGACGGCTGCATTGACCCTGGACCTCAGGAAACAGAGTGGGCCAACACCGGCAGATGACATGGCACCCCACACCATCACTGACGGTGGAAACTTTACACTGGACCTCATGCAACGTGGATTCTGTGCTTCTCCGCTCTTCCTCCAGACTCTGGGTCCTTGATTTCCAAAGGAAATGCAGAACTTGCTTTCATCAGAAAACATAACTTTGGACCACTCAGCATCAGTCCAGTCCTTTTTGTCCTTGGCCCAGGCGAGACGCTTCTTGCGCTGTTTCTTGTTCAAGAGTGGCTTGACACACGGAATGCGACACCTGAATCCCATGTCTTTCATGAGTCTCCTCGTGGTGGTTCTTGAAGCGCTGACTCCAGCTGCAGTCCACTCTTTGTGGATCTCCCCCACATTTTTGAATGGGTTTGTCGTCACAATTCTCTGCAGGGTGCGGTTATCCCTAGAGCTTGTACACTTTTTTCTACCACATTTTTTCCGTCCCTTCGCCTGTCTGTTAATGTGCTTGGACACAGAGCTCTGCGAACAGCCAGCTTCTTTAGCAATCACCTTTTGTGTCTTGCCCTCCTTGTGCAAGGTGTCAATGATTGTCTTTTGGACAGCTGTTAAGTCAGAAGTCTTCCCCATGATTGTGGTGCCTTCAAAACAAGACTGAGGGACCTTTTAAAGGCCTTTGCAGGTGTTTTGAGTAAATCAGCTGATTAGAGTGGCAGCAGGTGTCTTCTATATTCAGCCTTTTCAGAATATTCTAATTTTTTGAGATACCAAATTTGGAGTTTTCATTAGTTGTCACTTATGAATATCAAATTTAAATGTAATGAACATTGGAAATACATTGGTCTGTGTGCATTGCATGAATATAATGTACAAGTTTCACGTTTTGAATGGAATTACTGAAATATTTTCAACCTTTTGATGATATTCTAATTTACTGGCCAGCACCTGTATTTATCCAAATCTTGATTGAAAGTGCAACTGACATGCTGAAGTAACAGCTGTGGCCTTCTAAATTTGATAAAACTTTTATTGATTTCTGTCTAGAGAATAGAGCGGCCACGTGCCTTTTCTTCTGGAGATTATTTTCCTCTCTGTAAACAGTAGTCTTCTTAAATCTACTCAAAAAATAGCAAATTAAGAGGATGGCCATATCATTTATGAGAGGGATTTGTCTATGATAGATGTCAATTGACAACTAATGTGAATTAGATGTGTTTTAATTTGGGAATCAAAGTGGCAAATGGTCCTAGAAATTAATTAAATTGTTTGATTGATTTGATCTTTTATTAACAATTGAAATCTAAGATACTTGTGGCTTATGGAATAATGCAGACTGAAGGGTTGTTAGCATAGTGAAATTGTTTCTGTCTTGGAGATTTTTTGTGTGGCTTAGAGTTGATCTGGGATGTTAATAAAACCCACTAGAAATGTTTGTCATTTTAAATAATGACTCCAATGGTTTTGTTTATCAACACTGAAAAACAAGGTACTGTAGACCTATTCATGTGTCGGTCTACATCAGGTATGTACACTCCCAGTTTAGGAGTTGTCCCTCAAGACCTGTGTTTATCAACTCACGGTGACCAGGGCCAGATTATCATTGCAGGGACCCCTGGGCACAATGTGCTTATTTAAAAGATGATACAGTTGTTGAAAAGTTTGCAAAGATGAAATATCTGCACGTTTTTTGTTCTAAACAACACTGGTGAGTGACTCTTTATTTGAAATTTCATGTATAGAAAATGTTTCTTTGTTCAACTACATTCATATAGAGCAGTGGTTCCCAAACTTATTTAGCCGCGCACCCCCTTCTATGTCCCGACCATGTCGACGCCCCCCCCCCCCCAGTAACAAAGTATATTCTTATAATCCATATTAATAATTAACCAGTATATATATATATATATATATATATATATATATATATATATATATACATATATCAGATGTCAAGCTAAACAGAGAGGGTTAAAAAAATTCCCCATCACTTTCATTTTTTAAATAGTAATTAATAAACATTCGATACCATTACAATTTCCTTTGATTTCATTTTGAATAAATATTTAGAGTGCCCAGATAGCACATAAACAATGCAATTTAACGGTTTTCTTAAAGTAGGAACGTTTAACCTGTGCGGCCAGAGCGCTCTCCTTCCTTCTGCTCCGCGTAAACCTGAGCTGATCACCTACTTGTGCGTAATCAAATGTCAATAGGGGACAACATATAGCCATGATGTTCACTTTTGCCTCAGACCGACTTATCACTGTTTTATGGTGTGGCTGATTCTGCGATCCGCTGCCACGCGGACTGGAATAACAAATGCTGCAGTAACAGGACTTGTGGTCAGGTTCATGAGGAGTCACTGGCTGTAGCGGACCCGACTCATCCCAGAAGCTAATATCTTAATTTGACCTTGAATGAAAAATAACCTCTTAAAAGTTTTTATCACGGTGGAGGCAGCGTTCATTTCTGCCTTCAGTCTGACGGCGCGCCGGAGTTAAAGCAGCATGTGTGCTTATTGAATCTGTGTGTGTGTGTGTGTGTGTGCGCGTGCATACGCGCGCGGCACAGCCGCTCAAGTCACCGCGTCTCGCGCTATTTAAACCAATGTTGTAAAATTCCTTCTGCCCAGCCCAGATGTGCTCACACGTGCACCCGTGAGCCGTGGTTCCGCCGGAACACGTCTGACCTCTGACAGACGCACTCTGAACTTCAGATCGTCAGCGCGCTGTCAATAGCCTGAATGGGAATCATTTCTTGTTATTTTGTTACATCCACAATGTTCTGTGTGTGAGGTTTACAATGTCAGAACACCTGCATGAGACAGGTGTTAATTACAATCTGCCAGAATGACTCAACACCTTCAGATTTCTCCAACACCGTTAAAAATGATCAAATACGGAACATATCGGCATGCGCAGGCCAGAGTGCTGAAGCTCGGCGCATTGTTATTATGAAGCTAGGGCACATTTGGAGGACACGCGCGCGCAAAAATATACTTGTTTTCAATTACATTTATTGTGCCCACTTACTTTTTCTTTGGCCCACCCACAAATGAGTTTCTACGCTAATGGTGACATATGACAGACTTCTCTGAGCTCCGCAGCCATTACACTTCTCACCTTGCGCACCCCCTAGCGGCAGCTCGCGCACCCCCAGGGGTGCGCACACCACACTTTGGGAATCCCTGAACAGTACATGTGTGCTACTTTTATTTTGTTCATTTAATATTGAATCAAAATAAATGAATAACATAAAATAGCTATCCATATTAATAATTAAAATTAGATTTTATGCACAAAAAAATTAAAAACAATTAGGTGTTGAGTTGCTGTGCCGCACCTGCCTCATCATGCTGGAGACGCCATTGTCATTGCCGCACCTCTCAAAGCTCCTGTTTCCTTCCTCCACTTTTCTCCTTCCTTCTTCCTCCTCTTGTCTCCTGTTTCCTCCCTCTTCTTGTCTCCTGTCTCCTTCCTCCTTTTCTCCTGTCTTCTTCCTCCTCTTGTCTCCTTGCTATTGTCTCCTTTCTCCTCTTTTCTCCTGCCATCCTCCTCCTCGTGTCTCCTGTCTCCTTCCTCTTGTTTCCTGTCTCCTCCCTCCTCTTGTGTCCTAGACAAGAGGAGGAAGGAGACATTTAAAATGACAAACATTTCTATTGGGAGACAGGAGACAGGGGATAAACTGTAGTTCAGTTTTCATCAAAAAACTGAACTACAGAGACCACCCGCCTGAGCACTTCCCGCCAATAACGCTTCTCCTCCTCCAGCTGTTGCACTAGTTTAGCTGTCACTGTTCTGCTCCCAGAGGATGATGAGCGGTGAAGCAACGCCAGCAGACTGCTGTAATGCTCTGGACTCTTCTCGTGGTCACGGATGCGTTCTGGATGTTTCCAATCAGAAAAAACGCTAATAAACTGGTTTTTCTTCGTTCCAAACAACATGCATGGAAAACAAAAGATATTGCCTGTTGTAGGCGAATATGTATTCCAATTACGCAAAACTTATTCTCCATTTGGGAGCTGAATGAACAGGAGATCATTTGTAAGGGAGCACAGTTTACCCCCCAAACTCCCCTCTTGGGTCAAAGCTGGATATCTGCTCCCCCAATTATGAAAAGCAGCAGCCCCCCGATCGATAAGGATAGTGCACGTGCTTTCATTCCATTTTCCGCACTGTGCTGCCAGGTCACATACCTGATAAACCCTCTCCGACTCATTATCCCAGTACAATTAGCTTCCGCAGGTGCTGAGCAGCTAACAGCAGCCCCTCTTCCTCCTCTTCGGTTGTCTTGTCTGCTGGGCAGCTCAGTTTTCCGTCATCATCCACCGCCGCTACTTCTTCCTCCTGATTTTCATCAATATGTTTTAAAAAAAGGGGTCAACGGATGGAATACTTTTGATCAAACATGCCTCCTTCTCCTTGTCTCGTTTCCTCTTTTGTTTAAAGCAGATGCTTTTTCAGTTTTCACTCATCTCTGCCTCTCCTACGAACTACCCACAATACGCCCAGCGAGCGCAGTGCTTATTTATAGACTTCAGTCTAGGGGTGGGGTATTTTACTATGGTTACCACAAGTGCGCCGTATGAATTATGTTAGGGTGACCATATTTCCATTTCCAAAAAAGAGGACAGGAGATCTGTGCCTACCGATGACATCACACTAGAGCTGGGCAATGAGGCTTAAAATGAACATCACGATATATTGAGGATTTAACCTCAATAACGATAAGTGGACGATAACTACAGGTATGCGCAGAAACAAAAGTTGTCCACTAGAGGGGGCTGCCACATGTATTACGCTGAGTCACATTTTCACGTGACTCAAGGTGGTACAGCTTCTTAAAGGGAAATGAACGTATAGCCAACCTACACACTTCTTTTAATATGTTATTATGAAATGTAATGGCATGGGAAAATTATCTCAATAAGAGTCAGAAATTTAAATAAGGATACATTTTCGATTTATTGCCCAGCCCTACATCACACTATGGCAAAACTACACAAACCACGTTGGGACCCATTTTTTTTCCCCAGGTGAAGAGCTAAAATTAATATCAGATTCGGCCAACAAAAAGGCACTAAAACAATTTGTATGTAAATATTTAGCATATTTATTGCAAAATCAAAAATTTCTGCTGCTTTAGTGCTGCACCAACGTTTTATTAATAAGAAATTATTATACCTTTAGTTTTATTACAGCATCTGTAAGCTTCCTCTACACAGAAAATTAAGGATGCTTGTCTCAGCTATGAGATTAGATGATAGGTCAATGATAAAAAAAAAAGTTTGTCATGGACTCCATGGAAACTTTCAGAGAATCAACAAATAGTGGCTTTCAAATGGGTTTGTTACTGACAGATTTTTGTGAGTTTACAAAAGAAGCAGGTGAGATGGCATGTCCGACAATTTTGTTTTTCGTCTGATATTATTAGAACATGTCAGTAATGTCTGAGGAATAAACATCTTTGGTGTGTTCTTGCTGTGTTGAAATTCTAATTCCATCTTTTAGTTGTTTTCAAAACACAGAAAGGTTTTATTTACCTGAGACGTTTCATTTGCGGCTTGGTGGTGGCGTCACTTCCTTCTCCATTTATCCGCGGGCAGCAGAGAACGTTGTCGCCCTCTGCTGCCTGCACTCCCCTCTCCGACGATGCAATCCCATACACGATCCAAAGAGTAAACTCCATCGTCCCTGTTCATGGTCCCACATCCACGTCTCCTTATCTCGATAGCTTCTGGTATCCATCTTTTGCATTTCTGTAGTTCGGCTGACTGGGGGGGGGGGGGGGGGGGGGGGTCATCTGAATTTTATAAAATGTATAAATATTATATGTGTATAACTTATTGTTTTATAAAGCGTGTAGTGGAGATAAATCTGTCTACATTTTACTTTCAAACACTTTGCTTTGTTTTCTTGTTTTTATTTTACTATTTTCCTGTCCTGTCTGTCTCTCATCTTCCTGCATCTCCTCTAAATTCTCCAGAAAAACTCCTGCCTGGATTCTTACTTTTTCACCTCATGAGTTACATTTGAACTAAGCAGATCAAAGGGATCTCTTGAGTGCAAAGCATAGTGCGTTTTTCGATGTTGCCGTCAGTGAGGTGAAATCACCTCAGCACACGAGTGCATCAGGAACAATTAAAAGACAGAGTACCAGAGGATATAAACAGATATGAATGATCATGTGTTAATAATAACGTTTTTGTTGTGCCACTTTGAGAATATATCATGCGCCGGATGCAGCGGGTACACCAACAATCAGCTCTCTGCGTCCTCTCCGCTCAACAGAATCCCCGCTATGCTGAGAGTCCATAAATATTGTAATATAGGCAGAAACTGGATCTTTCCCTGACAGATATCTAGCCCCCCATAATTCGACCCCTGCTCCTGGATAAAAAATCGGACATTTTGATCAATGTAGGAAACCGCCCCAGACGCCACGGACAGAGTGAAAAGTGGACATGTCCAGGGGAAAGAGGACGTATGGTCACCCTAAATTATGTAACACAATTGGTTTAGAAAAAATGATCATGGATCTTATTGGTTATCTTATATATGACTGAAATTTGAAGGCATTTTTTCTCAAATGTTAAGACTGCTGCACAAAAAGTAAATAAATAAAATAAAATAAAATAAAAAGACTGCTGCTCACGTGGGCCCCCTTGTGGCTGTGGACCCCTGGGCCTGTGTCCAGTTTGCCCATATCATAATCCGGCCTTGATGGTGACACATGCTCGTTCTTCATAAAATGAATGGGAAACCATTTTTTTTATGACATGGGTTTTGTTTTATGGTTAGATTTTTTTAAAGCAAAAATTTTGCGTTGTTGAGGTGCAGGCTGGTGGGTAGCAGGTGAGGAGGTGAATCATGGAGAGATTAACAACTTCATTGCACCTGGTGTTGTCATGGCCCTTCACCAGATGGTGAGGGGAAGCAGATCCAGGTTTCTGACTGCCTTCACCTACTGTGTTCAACTGTTACTGCGCACTTTGGGAGCTACCTTTGGACCTGGAGAACCAGCTTTCCTGTTCATTTTGTTGGCGAACATGTCCCTCTATTTTTTCTTGTAATAAAAAAGGTTTTTCTCAGCTGCACAAAGAAAGTTGTTCTACAAAAAGCCTTGTGTGGTTCAAGGTTTACAGAAACAGTGGGAGGTCTGTCCTCTGAAAGATGGTTTCAGCATGTCTGAAGAGGGCTTCCAGATGGTAAAACTCTGAGTGTGCATCAGTCACTGCTCCTCCCAGAAGCACCATGCTACAAGAGATATCTGGCATCCCATGCAGCAAAAGGGTTTTAATGAAAACTACTTAGTGGCTGGAGGAAAATTAAAACTGCACCAAAGAAATAAAGTATATGAATTTGTGGCCCTCAGGTTAGTATTCATGGACACAACAGGGAGCGATTGAAAAAGAAAATTATAGTCATAGTTAAATTCGGAAGAAAACAAGATACAAAAAAAATACGATATGCACACACACACACACACACACACACAAACACAGATATATATATATATATATATATATATATATATATACGTATATAGATACATATATACATGTATATGGTACAAAAAGTTAATTTAGTGATTCAAGTTAAAAAGGTAAAACTAATATAAAAGATAGACTCAGTACCTGCAAAGCCAAAGATAGACTCAGTACCTGCAAAGCCAAGCAAACTTTATTTGTATAGCACCTTACAACATTATGAAACCAACCTAAGTGCTACACAGAATTTAAAAACAATACACACCATAAAATGCATAAAAACTAAAGCATAAGAACCAACACTAAAAAGACCTTCATGCTGTGTTAATCGCCAAATCATAAAAATTGGTTTTCAAAAGAGATTTAAAACCAGACAGTGAAGAGACCAGATATTTCAAGCCTTTATTTGTAATAATTTTGATGATTATGGCTTGAAGCTTATGAAAACCCGAAATTAACAAAGTTGTTTTAAAAAGGACAAAAATGAATCCCAAATATCAGCGTTTAAAATGGCAGAGTGTAGTTTCCTGGTGCTATGGGACAGTGCATTGATTTCAGGGTAGTTTTAAACCATATCGCTGTGACTGTAGCTAAACAAACAACAAAAAACAACTTGACAGTAAATCTTGCTACCTGTGGAGCAGAAAGCATGTGACCTCGGCATGACTCCTCAGACTTTGATGGTCCTTCCGTTAATTCCATAGACAGAATGCAATGCCGACTGTATTTTTCTGGCGCTGTAGTTTCCGGATCTGCTCGGGGTTCTGTGCCTGCCGATGACATCATCATACTACGGTAATACCACTCGGCCAAAATGTATTGCATCTCTTTTTTGATTCTGTACTTTCACATATGTTTTGGAAAGAGTTTAGCAGTTTTGTTATTATATTCGTGTTTCGTACTAATTGTTATTGTGTCATAAATAAGGCAACAGCTTTTTGATGGATATTTGAAGAGATTAAAGGTAAATTGTCTCTTTAAAGCAATAGTTAGTATTTTCTGAAAAGAAGGGTTTTATGTAAAGGTAAAGAACTCCTTCTGCAGATAGCTCAATCAATAACTTCAGTTGGAAGAAAAGTACCTTTACAGCCTGAGTTGTGCTAGGAGAACAATTAAAGCAGCTTTAATCTCTAAAATCCCACAGGGGTTGATGCCAGTGCTATGCACCTTTACATGACTGTCAATTTTACACTTCACCGAAATCCTAGAAGAATTCCATCAAGAATAAAGAAATCCAGCTGGAAATGCACCAGGGTACATCTGAAAGGGTACAGCTAGCTGCTGCTATTTGTGCATTCTGATGATCATAAAATTCTGAGTCCTAATGTGAGAACAAAGTGAGCACACGTAAGCTGACGGTATACAAAGTCTTATACAGAGCATGATAGAAAATAAGTTTCTGACTTTTCTCTGCAACCTGGGAACATTTAGCTATCTATTGTGTAGCAATTAATACATATTAATTATGACCAATAATATATGATATTCCATATAAATATGAAATATCAATTTGATTGATCTTTGAATGTTTAATCAGAATATTCTAGGGTTCTTTGCTTATTCAGGGACCATAAACACACTTCGTATTAATTTAGACAGTCAGTATATACACTGCTCACAAGAATTAAAGGAACACTTTTTTTTGTTGGGCCTTGCATGAAATCAATTAAACCTGTCTGATAATTTCCTGGTTGACTAAGCAGCTGAGGGCATTGTTAATCACTTTCAGCTGTATTGGTGTTCATGGACTTAACGACAGGTGCACTAAAGTGGCAACAATTACAAAACCCTCAAAACAGGACTGGTTTAACATGTAGAGATCATTTCAAGTTTCTTCCTCTTGATCTTTTTTGGCTGGTTTTCCACCCATGCTAGTTTTGGCTCTACTGGCAGTATGAGGTGATTCCTTAACCCTACAGAAGTTGCACAGGTTGTCCAACTTCTCCAGGATGGCACATCCACACGTGCTGCAGCAAGAAGGTTTAATGTGTCTCCCAGCACAATCTCCAGAATATGGAGGAGATTTAAGGAGACTGGTGGTTATTCTCGTAGAGCTGGACAGGGCCGTAGAAGGTCCACAACCCATCAGCAGGACCGATACCTGCTCCTTTGTGCAAGGCGGAACAGGCTGAGCACTGCTCGTGCCCTACAGAATGACCTCCAGAGGGCCACTGGTGTGAATGTCTCTACCCAAACAGGAACAGACTACATGAAGATGGCCTGAGGGCCCAACATCCTGTAGTGGGCCCTGTGCTCACTGCCCAGCACAGTAGAGCTCTACTGGCATTTGCTCAAGAACACCAGAATTGGCAAGTCTGCCGCTGGTGCCCTGTACTTTTTACAGACGAGAGCAGGTTCACCCTGAGCACCTGTGAAAGACGTGAAATAGTCTGGGAAAGATGAGGAGAACGTTATGCTGCCTGTAATGTCGTTCAACATGACAGGTTTGGTGGTGGGTCAGTGATGGTCTGGGGAGGCATATCCACGGAGGGATGCACAGACCTCCACTGGCTAGGAAATGGTGCTCTGACTGCCATAAGGTATCAAGATGAAATCCTTGAACCCTTTGTCAGACCCTACGCTGATGCAGTAGGTCCTGGTTTTCTCCTAATGCACGGCAATTAATGTGGCAAGAGTATGCAGGCAGTACCTGGAGGATGAAGGAATTGAATCAATTGAATGTCCTTCACGATCCCCTGACTTGAACCCTATAGAGCTCCGGGAGTTGACATCACATCTCCCAGCATGCAACGTTTCAAATCTAATTGGCGCCATATTGGCAGGCAGAAGCCCGCAGCTGGATTAATTGTTATTGTCAGAAAACTCAATCAAACGGGAAATATGGTAGATTCCTGTTGTGCCCCAGGATGCAGAACAGACACGGGCAACATAAGGGATGAGCCATCTACAGGATTGCCCAAGATCCGGAGCACTGCAAACGTTGGATCATTGTAATAAAACACACTAGTGACCGGGCTGAAATGAAGCTGTGGTATCCCGAGAGTAAAGGTTTTAGCTTATGCAGCGACCGCTTCACATCAGGTACTTAAACCAACGTTTCCTTAACTGTGTACGGTATTTATTTTAAATGCTTTTATTACGATTCTTAGTGGGCTTCCTAAACTTATTTTGGCATGTTTTTTTTCTGTCTTATTACTCATAGCAACAAGTAAACATCAAGTAAAACGTTGCCTCGTGATTTGTGCGTGCTGCCATTTACGTGTTTTATGATCACAGCAATTAACCGGCTAAGCTGTATTAAATTTTTAAGCAATGGTTGATCAATTGTCAGATCACACATAAAAAGCACTTTGGATTGCTATTATCTGTCTCACCGAGACAGATCTCAGACAGATCCTGAGACGCTCCTGCCTGACATATTTATTTTATTCACGGAAAAAATCAAACTAGTGATTCCTCTTGGCATTCAGTTTATACATTCAAACAGCACAGCACTCTATTTAAACTACTTGCATGTAAATCTATGTTATTTGTCCATCCATCCATTTTCATCCGCTTATCCGGAGTCGGGTTGCGGGGGCAGTAGCATCGAGAGGCCCAGAATTCCCTCTCCCCAGCCACTTGGGCCAGCTCCTCCGGGGGAATCCCAAGGCGTTCCCCGGCCAGGCCCGGTAAGAAGTCCGCTCCAACAGCTTCTGGCGTTTTTAAAAAGTATCCCAGGGGCACAGTAAGGGTCGGAGATGTTTAGTGTATTTAATTGCTAACTATGTAAAACGATTTCTTCGGTTTTAAAGTGTGAAGTAAACTCCAACGAAGTAAAATCCATGCCGTTCCCGTTCATTTTGTTTACCTTTGTTGCCTGCCAACATGGCGCCTACTCTCTGAGAGTCACGTGACGCCCGGAGCTCTATAGAACATCTGTGGGACATTATGTCCATTAGGCAGTGCCAGGTTGCTCCTCAGACTGTACAAGAGCTCAGGGATGCCCTCACACAGATCTGGGAGGAAATGCCACAATACACCATCCGTTGTCTCATTAGGAGCATGCCCCGACGTTGTCAAGCATGCACACAAGCTCGTGGGAGCCACACAGGATACTGAAAAGCAATTTGAGTTGCAGAAATTAAGTTTTTGAAATAATGGACTAGCCTGCCACATCTTCATTTCACTCCGATTTTAGGGTGTCTACACAATTGAGCCCTCTGTAGGCTGATAACTTTTATTTCCATTAAAAGACTTGGCATCCTTTTGTTCCTAAGACATTGCCCTGTCGTTATTTGTATAGATATCCAACTTCTTGTTGAGATCTGATGTGTCTAATGTGTTTCTTAAAAGTGTTCCTTTCATTTTTGTGAGCGGTGTAGTTTATAAAATGAATTAAATTCTTTTTCCTAAACTAATGATACATGACAAGATATGAATAATGAGATGTGGTGTGGTGGATGTGAGGTGTTGTGATGGAAACTAGATGTTGTACTGTCGCAAACGTGGCATTTGTCGTGCCCCACGTTGGGAAGCCATGTCGCGTGCCCGTCCCATTTACCGGTTCCGTTAGAACTTATGAGACGGTGCATCCATCAGGGTTCGAGTGGGGGTGTCGGCGAGTTTAATCGTACTAGACCCGGGTTTGGACCACCTAATTAGAATCGTGTCTTTTATTTTAAAGGTGAAATGACTTGCACGAATAGCAATCCCCAGAGTAGTCCACTTCTTTTAAACTCGTTACCTTTTGGTTAAGATACTAGAGAGAAGTCTGGAGGCAAGCCACGCCTCTCAGCAACTGTTTGGGTTATCTGGATTAATTGCGCCTCTAACAGCTTATGTGGGAGGTTGGTAACTATAAAATGATTTATGCTAGTTGATCAGGCTATCATAAGTTTATCAATTTATTTATTAATCCAACCACTCCAGCTGTTAGAGACTTTTTCAACCTGCAATCAGAGCCAAAAATAACCTCTAATATTCTGATTTTATCGCCCTTAAGACAACTCGTTACTCGCAAGGAGGGGGGAGTTAAACTCCCCTTATCTTAAGGTTTCTTTATATTATTTTATTACAAACTGTAAAGTAAGTCCTGATAATTCAGAGACCTGTGATCGACATGCTTACCTCTGTGCAATTATGGCCAGGGCCCCCAACCGTGAAGCTTTAGAGAAAACCTGAAATAATCAGGATTATGTTTCTTTTCCAAAAAAGTTTATTACAAAATAGAAAATACAAAAATGGGTAAATAAAAAACAACTGCTATCCCCCAAGGAGGAATTAGTTCAAAATGATTAAATAAGAGTTAGTTTACACTAGCTCCTGTCTTCTGAGAATCTCCCCAAAAACTCTCCCTCTGTCATCCCCCATCCAGGTTTGGACGGGGGATGACCCCTCTAAATCTGCTCTGTCTCTTCTTGTCGCCTGCCCCAGCTCTCTCTCTCAATCTGTCTCTGCTGTTCAGAGCTGTTCTTATATACCCTTCCTGGGCCAGCTTAAGGTCATGGGGTCATTTACCAGATACACACTTTGTAGCTCAACACAAAACATTTGGTGTCATTTTCACTACATGCAGCATTCTTCTTAACACAGGTCATTACATCATCTTTTGCAGCATTCTTCAGTTTCTCTCCAATGTGTCTGAGAGGGCTTCTGGATCTGATGGGCTTGTCTTCGCTCTGTTCTCATCCAATCCCATCTTTCCAAGCCAGGGGTGGATCCAGGGGTGGGGCCAGCCAACCTGACCTTTTGCCCAGTTCTGTCCTCTTGTCCCTGTGACCCTTGTGTGACCCTTGTTTCTGACCACAGTTCTTTGACCTGCAGCCCAGCTCCTGTCGGCTGGCTGATTTTGCTCGCACAAGCCAGTCCAGTGTGGCTCACCTTTTGACCCCGTACTTGCCACTGTCTTTGGCATGTGGGGACTCGCAACAGTACATGTAGCAACCGAAATCTGGACGTAAATAATTTGTTGTTGTTATAAAGTAGAGAGTTGTTATTGATAAAATCCTCATCAGACACCAGTATGCTGGCTTACAATACCCTTGTATGAGTTGCTCCCGGTGGGCTGGAGGGTTGCGGTCAGAGTGGTGAGGTCACCGGACGTCGAAACCACGATACCCAGAGATTAGGAGATTGTTTCAAAAGAGGCTTCTTTCCCGATTTGGCCGATTCGGGGCTCAGCTGTAAACTGAATTACTCGGGAAGTAATTCTTGTTTTATTAAACTACTTCATTATGATTTCTGGCCAAGTGTGGCAAATCAGAATTTGACACGTTTCTGAGTATTTACTAGGGATGAGCCGGATACTCGTTTCAGACGAGTATCCGGTACGGATAAAGCATTTTTGACGAATACAAGAATGAAAGGAGTAAATCTCGTAAATATCTGTAATCGTGCTGAAGGAAAATCCTCATTGGGTAACTGACTGTCTTCACGCTCTGTGATTGGCCAGTCACATAGAGCGTCCGCCCCCCCTACACACAAAACTCTCTAGCTGGCCGGGAGCTCAGTCCGTCCAGCTCATCCATGCATACACACAGACAGTAACGGCTCTCACTGTGCTTGCTTCACTGTTGCTCACGTTTCTTCCGTTTTCCCTAGGTTTTCTTCAGCTCGCCTCTTTTTTGGTTGAATATTTAAAGTTACTTTTTTCGTAACTCACATGGTGCATTTGACAAGACAGAGCTGACGTGCTGCATCAGTCACTCACTACCTCCGCTCCGGTCGGGTTTTTTATTTTATTTTTGAATTCCATCTCGCTCTCTCTCACCCTCTCTATCTCTCTCAGACACACACACCTTAATCAACATTGTTTTGTTTAACTTTGTGTGGGGCAAAATGCAAAGAACGTTAAGAAAAAAATCAGTTTAATCAAATTAAAATAAAAAAATGTACATAAAGTTGTGTCTGGTTCTAGCATTTCATATTTCCTAGTTCCTACTGCATGAGTTCAGATGCATTATTCCACGAACTTAAATATTAATGTTCTGATTTTATTGAAATACTTGTTCTGTAATAGTTTCTTTACTATTGTGATCAAAAATATTTAATCTAAATTCTGAGTCTGCTCTGTAAATAGTTTTCAAATAAACAATACACATATCAACTTCTGATCATTCCATATCAATTTCAGACTTAAAATAATATATTGTTGTAAACCACACCCACCTCCGGTTAAACCACGCCCACTTTTGGGTTATGCCACGCCCATTCCGAGTACAGATACAGATACAGATATTTTAGTTGGTTGAACAGATACAGATACAGATAGTGGTGTACTCGCTCATCCCTAGTATTTACCAACATCCCCAGATAGCCACGCCTTCTTTCAGATACAAAATGTTTTCAACCTTAATACGTATCTTATTGTAATGTGTATGGGTGTAAACAATGATTAACTTGTTAAATCAAACACATTGTGATTTGTGATATAAATGGATTATTGTAAGAACAATATTAATTTTAAATTGATTGATTTAAGCACAGATTATTCAAACATTTCATTTAAACATCTTGCTCATTCATCACAGATTATTGTTCACTTATTCAAAGTGAAGAATGTTGGCGTCTGGCATTCACACCGTGAGTGCAGGAACATTGGGTGAGAATGTTTGTTTGAATGTTTTGTCTTCATGGAATGTCAACACGCACTGAACAGAACCTTCTGGATTTAGAAGGCCACCTAGAAAGTGAATTTATTTCTGTAGATGAAAGGTTATTATGTTGATCAATATATATAGGAGAAAATGGACCCTTTTGGACATTACAACTGTATGTAGTAGAGCTTTTACCATCACTGTTGTTGTGATTTGGTGTCTGTTACTTTGACATTTGCAATCTAATGCTTCCTTTTTGCATCTCATCCAGACACTGATGTGATCAGAGCTGGACGCCAACACCCCGTTTTACCTGTGTGACATCTCATTAGGTATGCTTTCTGTATCTATTGAACATAGGAATGTGTGAGTCAGATGTGAACTGAGCTAATCACCAACGTAGAAAAGGAAAGATGTCTTTAATAGAAAATAATAATGAATCAATGTCATTCTAGAAAATGAGATTTTTCTAAAAAGCTTAGAAGAGTTGGGCATAACCCAAATCATGAATCACTAATTAATTATGATCTCAGTGAAAGAATTTATATGCACAAAAATAAATAATTTCCTCTTTTGAGAGCAGGATAGCTAGATGAAAAAGCAATCACCACTTTTCAGTGCTGTTGAAATTTACATGCCAGGCTTTTAATTGGTATTCATTTCAAATCTTAGAATGAGAGCAAAACAGACTGCAGCTATGAACTTTTGTCACTTTCTAATTAGTAACTCATTTTTCATTCTTTCAAAACATTCACCATCAAGTGACATAAAACGGGCCCTGGTAGAAGTTCTCGTTTGAACATTTGGCTATGCATCATCTACTGTGACTCAGTTGGTTAGCACGGTTTCCTCAACGCAAGAAGATCCTGGGTTAATGGTAATTAACCAATGTGCATGTTGAGTTGATTGGTGAATCCAAATATACACTCCTGGTGTGACCCATCCATCCATTTTCTGCCACTTATCCGGGGTTGAGTTGCAGTGCAGCCTAAGCAGGGAGGCCCAGACTTCCCTCTCCCAAGCCACTTGGGCCAGCCCCTCTAGGGGAATCCTACGGCGTTCCATGGCCAACCGAGAAACTTAGACCAGTGTGCGAAACCAAATTTCAGTCCCATAAGGGACAGTGAAGGACTGAACCGATGCTAATGTGTAAGTGCCAATAGTTCCTCCAGCGTGTCTTTTAGGTCTTCACCCAGTTGGAAGTGCCCGGAAAACCTCACCAAGGAGGCGTCCAGGAGGCATCCTAACTAGATGTTCGAGCCACCTCAAATGGCTAATCTCCTCTCTATTGGTGTGAATTATTGTTTATCCCTTTATGATGCTAGTGGATAATCTTGTGTTTACTCCATCTGTTGCTTGGCGATTTTAGGGTATAAACCCTGTTTATGCCAGCATATAACACCAACTCACAGCTAAATCATCTAAACTAAAATAGATTAATTGAATTTAATCTTTCATGCAGTCCTAACTGATATATTTGTAGCACACAATCATGTTTAATAAATTCTCTAATGTTTAAATTTGTAAAAAAGTAAACGATTGAATTGCATCTTCACTTTGATTCCATTCATCACATCTAGGAATGCCACAGCCCCAACATTCACTGTTAAATAAAACCTGAAAGTTCTCAGAGTAGCTTTACAATGACATGAACACACTAGTTCATCGTACATAGAAACACTTGTTTGAGCGTTTGGGTCTTTTGCTTTGATGATGCAACAACAACCATTTGCTCATCAGGTTGTTCAAGTCCAAAAGCTGCCTTTTCTAATCGGCTGCAGAGTACACCTGTTTCTCTAAAGCTATTGAAGGAAATTTATTTTAAAAGGCACTAATGGATATTTAACTGTACATTTCTCACTACTTCCATAAACCAGTAATATCTTGACATTTTAAACACAACAAAGCACCAAAGACTGAAGTCAGCTTTAAATGTGTGGGAAACTAATTTAATCAATGCATTTGCAGTGGTCTCTGGTAGGAATTAATGCCTTGCAAATCCTATTCAGTGCAAAAATTAAATAAACACGTTAAAAAAATCAGAGACTTGCTTGTTTTAGCACCGACAAGTCTGCTGCAGCAAAGAGTGGCAACAAACAGCAGGACTTTGAGTGTTTTTTGCTGATATTTGGACATTTGGCCTCAGACTGAATAACAGCAACACAACTTGCAAAGTGGATGTTTTATCTCCACAATTAACACAAGCCCGGAGGAGTTGTTGTGCGTGGTGACATTGCTAATGCCAGCTGTTAGCTATTAACCAGGACGTTGTCTGCTGACTCCTGGATGCTAAACCAACAACAGCTGTCCCCATCGTGAGTCAGGATCGGCGAGTCCATAAATGTTAAGCGACATTGTGACGTAGATCTGTCAGGCTTTTCAAATGCTAGAGTTTCACCATCTATTTTAGATGGTAGGAGACTATTTTCACATTCAGCCTGCATGAAAAACTCAGTGACAGTTTGGACTTGCACACACATCATTTGCATCCAATTAATGTATTAATTTGAGATTCAAGTTTTAACTCAACAGAAAAAGCAGTTTATTCTGGATTTCTATTCGGACTAGAGAGTACCAAGTCAATCTAGCCAGAACTAATCTCTGTTTCGCCAAAACCTACTTCAGGAGATCAGAACCATGACCCCAGCTACACAGTTATGCATCAATAAGTTTATAGATCTTTGATACCACTTTTACTCAGAAATTGTTATTTTTGTAATACTAATACAACTCGCACCAACTTCCTTCCTATAACGACTCATGAAAAATAGCTGTTTATTTCAGAGCTTGTTTCTTAAGTGGTCTTTTTTGACACAACAATTTGTTATTTCTTGTTATTAGAAAGTAAAGTGCCCATACTCATATATCTACTTAGATCTGCTCAACAAAAATGGGTTTTCTTTTTATCAGTTTTTGTCCACTTTGGGTGCTTTCTTCACTTCCCTACATTGTTCATATTTTTTTAAGCTGGAATCATATAGAAAATGTCACAAACGAACAGTTAAAGCTTTGAATTACCTCAACTTTTCTCTTTTTATTTATCCATCCATTGTCTGAACCCGCTTTGTACACGTAGGATCGCGCGGGGGGGGGGGGGGGGGGGGGTGTCGCTGGTGCCTATCTCCAGCGGTCAATGGGCAATCAGGCAGGGTACACCCTGGACAGAGAGCCAGTCCATCGCAGTCTTTTTATTTATTAGAAAGCACATTTCTTACCTACTTATTTAATGCAGTCAGTCGCATGTTGTTGAGAGCAAAGAAAGGCACAGAAAAAAGACTTGTTACCCTTTTCAAAAGAATATGTTAATGCATGTGTGAGCACATCCTTTTTACTTTGAATGGAGCTGCAGACTGGGAGATATCAAAGTGAATTTCATATTAGTTTATGAATTATACATAATTATGCATCACATCACAATCCGTATCATCTCTAGCGAAGATTAATTACATAATCCACCTTACTGTACACAACTTCACAGAAAGCAGGATTTATTTTTGTTTGAAATGGCTTTAAAATATAAAAGTCAGAAAAGCCATGCTTTACTAGCCTTTGATGTTTCTGAAGGTGGAAACCTCATTCACATGGATGTATAGTATAACAGTCAGCTTCTGTGAATTTTTATCATCTGTGAAGTCGTCCACGGCTTGTTATACATATAAAAGCACTGTGAAATCTTCAAATTCTTGAAACATTGAAAACATAACTTGAAATTTCTTGTTGTATTGGTTGGAGTTAAGTATTTTCTGCAACTGTGTGCACTTTTGCACTCTTTTATAGTTCTACATTAAAAGTGACTGAAGATGCTCTGTCGCTCAATTACTCCCTCGTGAAGACTCCTCTTCAGGGTTGTGCATCAAGATCCTTGTCATATGAATCACTTACCGTTATTCAGTCATCTCAATGGGTTCCTGAGCAGACTTCCGTAACAGAGCCACTCTCCACCTGGTCTTGCACTGGAGCTGTTTGCATCTCTGGCATTTGTTGAAAAGAGCAGCCTTCTGCAAATTTACAGCATTCAAGGGTCTTTTGTTAACGCATTAATCAATTATTCATAAATAGAAATAAAACTCCTGTGGGAATAATGTCGGATGTAAACATATCACTTTGGAAACCAACAGAAAATTTTATATCCTTGGAAAGTAGCTCTGAAAAGCGGTGGCACTGAGATAGATTAACTATTTAAAAAGAATGTGTGATTCACGTCTGTGATCCTCAGAAAACTATGTTTGATTGTCCCATAGTGTTCCAGTCACTTTGCAGTTTCTACAAGAAATATCTCCTTTAAAGTGGTGAAGGTTCTCATCCAGGTCATGGTAATCCAAAGGGGTTCGAATGAAGGCAACTGGACTTCTTTGGTTTCTTGAAGATGTTTCCTTTGTCATCTGATTGATTCTGACTGGAATATGGGAGAGTCAAGCGGATAAACTGTAGCTTTCTGTTGTTGCTTAACCTACCCCCTGTTGAGTCATCGAGGTCATTAGCCTCTATTGTGAGGGAGTCATCGTATTGGTTAGATGGAAGTGGCTATGACCTAGACTGCAACTTTTGGGCAATTAGGTTAAGAGCTGCATTATAGGTACTGGAAAGGTGAAACCTGAGGCCCCCTCCCCTGTTTAATGTAGGTTTTTCCCATCTGACAAAAATACCTTCCGCTACTCTTCTCCCAAACCATCTATATTCTCTGTCCAGAATGTGTACTTTGTCTTCTTCAAACGTGTGTCCCTTGTCCTTCTGTGTTAAGTGGACTGCAGAGTCTTGACCTGAAGAGTTAGCTCCCCTGTGTTGTGCCATAGGCTTGTATAGTTGTTGTTTAGCTTCCTATATGTAAGGATCTGGACAGTCCTCCATTGGACACCCATATTCCAGTTAGAATTAACAAAGCTCCTCGGATGAGAAGTGAAACATCATCAAGAAGTCAAAAAAGTCTAGTTGCCTTCATTCAAACCCCTTTTGGATTGTCTCCTTTAAATTATTTGACACCAGTGGCGAACAGGCCATTGGGTGCAACGGGACAAATCCAGGTGGCCTGGCATCAAGCTTTCCTCCCGGTCGGGCATGCTCAGAAGATCTCTCCAGGGAGGCATCCAGGAGGCATCCTAACCAAATGCCCGAGCCACCTCAACTGGCTCCTCTCAATGTGGAGGAGCTGCAAATTCTACTTCTGGCCCCTCCAGGATAACTGAGCTTCTCACCCTATCTCTAGAGAGAGCCCAGACACCCTGAAGACACCCAGTCATGAAAAGACATTGATTTACCTAAACTCCACCCCAAAAATATTTTAATATATTTACTTAAAATAAAAAGCCTAGAAATATTGGTGGAGTTACAAGAGTCTTCAGGCCAGTCATTTATTGAGTAATTCTACTGAATATCTCAGTTTAAAATATTATTTCATTTCACATTGTCATCATAGTGTTTAAATATTAGAATAAAATATAACATTTATATAACACTGTTCTGCTAGCTCTCCATTCCAGGATGTTACTTGGCATGTTTTCAAACACCAAGCATTTCTTGGCTTTGGAGGGTAAAGGCTAATTACATCCTCTCCTTCATGCGTTGATTTTACAGGGAGCATCTGATTGTCTGACCTGCAAAGTATGCAGTGAACCAGGAGATAGCAGCATATTGTGTCTTATAATTAGTGTTTCTTTTGCACGTTAAAGTGAAGAGATATCCCAGTTCACCAGGAGACAGCCAATTAACGTTCTTGTCCTCCTCCTGTAACGGCATGCTGAGATTCTGATGCAATGAGCTGCTCCTGGTACTGAGGACAGATACGTTTGTTTAACACCACCCTTCACCAGAGAGATGTAAGGAACCACATTTTATCGAACTTTTTGACAGGTCTATTGTTCTTTGACCTTTATGCCCTTTCCCTCAAACCACCTTACGTCAAACTTGACAGGTGTATTTTTTAAGACCTTTTGTGATATGACCTTTATGACCCTATATGTCAAGAATTGAATTGATGACTGTTGTGTAATGACACATGAAGTTATTGATTGTAGTCCTCTTTTGTCAAGATGTATATTGATGATCTGCTTTGATGTATTCAATCTGCACCATTTTACGTCAAGTTAGGATAGATAACTCTTTTGTGTTAGGATACCTCACCCCACAGTTCCCACAACCCCTCTCTTCCATACGTAATACCCCACATCCCTCCCTCTAACCCTGCTTGCCTCTTTAAAAGCTCGGATCCATTTCAGCGGACAGACTGAGAACGTATCAGAATGGTGAAAGGCCGAAGAAATACCTCTAAGAAAATGGTGAAGCAAGAGGAGGTGGATGAAGTGTCTACAACCGATGCTTCAACCTCTCCCCGAGAGGAGAAGGAGGTGAAAGAGGAAAGCATGGACGCCATCGCCGCTATCACGGACCTTGCTCTGTGAAAAATCCATAGCGATCCATCAGCTTCCTGCAGGGGTGGTGCTCCCCGCAAATCTACATTCTACATGTGTAGAGTTCAGCTTCCTCCTTTTGTTGGTAAAGAGTCCTTGAAGCAAATATGGCCACTGTAGCCTTACGGCTATACCGGTAGTTTTGGGTACCGGTTCAGCTATGACACTAAGGAGCTGTGTCTAATCCATGATGTGGCTAAGGACGAACCTCTCAAGCCATATTTATCACATTCAGCGGTTCTCTCCTACAACGACTGGGCAGTGCTCAACCTCGCAGTTCCACGCAGGGTGTACAAAGATGATTGTGAGAGACCTCGTCCGGCTGTAAAACGCAACAGGCCGCAAGCTCTTCCATCGCTGGATGAAATACAGAATGCCGTGATAGCTTTCAGCGCTTCATGGGAGGGGCTGGAGGATGCGGATGGGCAGTGGATGTTCAAGGCCTCGGTTCGGGAGAGAGGATCGGAGCTCTTTTTTGTGCAGGAAAATTTGCATTTTGAATGCGGTATTTACTAGGGATGAGCCGGATACTCGTTTCAGACGAGTATCCGGTACGGATAAAGCATTTTTGACGAATACGAGCATGAAACAAGTAAACCTCGTAAATATCTGTAATCGTGCTGAAGGAAAATCCTCATTGGGTAACTGACTGTCTTCATGCTCTGTGATTGGCCAGTCAAATAGAGCGCCCACCCCTCCCTACACACAAAACTCTCTAGCCGGCCGGGAGCGCAGTCCGTCCGGCTCATCCACGCATACACACAGACAGTAACGGATCTCACTGTGATTGCTTCACTGTTGCTCACGTTTCTTCAGTTTTCCCTAGGTTTTCTTCAGCTCGCCTCTTTTTCGGTTGAATATTTAAAGTAACTTTTTTCGTAACTTACATGGTGCATTTGACAAGACAGAGCTGACGTGCTGCATCAGTCACTCACTACCTCTGCTCCGGTCAGGTTTTTTATTTTATTTTTGAACTCCATCTCTCTCCCTCTACCCTCTCTATCTCTCTCAGACACACACACCTTAATCAACATTGTTTTGTTTAAATTTGTGTGGGGCAAAATGCAAAGAACGTTAAGAAAAAAATCAGTTTAATCAAATAAAAATAAAAAAATGTACATAAAGTTGTGTCTGGTTCTAGCATTTCATATTTCCTAGTTCCTACTGCATGAGTTCAGATGCATTATTCCACAAACTTAAATATTAATGTTCTGATTTTATTGAAACACTTGTTCTGTAATAGTTTTTTTACTATTGTGATCAAAAATATTTAATCTCAATTCTGAGGCTGCTCTGTAAATAATTTTCAAATAAACAATACACATATCACCTTCTGATCATTCCATATCAATTTCAGACTTAAAATAATATTTTGATGTAAACCACACCTACTTCCGGTTAAACCATGCCCACTTCCGGGTTATGCCACGCCCATTCTGAGTACAGATACAGATACAGATAATTTAGTTGGTTGAACAGATATAGATACAGATAGTGGTGTACTCGCTCATCCCTAGTATTTACCGCCTGGGTTCCGGGCTCTGTCGGCTTGGGGGTGGGAGGCTGCGGGCGGGCCTGTGGGCTTGCCACTGATATCCCCTGGGACTCTGCCGGCTGCTGGTTGTGGACCCCGGGGCGATCCTCTGCGCCTCTCGAGGGGAGCAGGGGCTTTGCTGGTCGCAGTCTCCCTGGGGTCCCTGCGCTCTGGGGCAGCTCCTGAATCTCTGAGACTTGGAGCTCCTTCCATCTCCTACACATCTTTGGGGGGCAGATCTCTGGCCACTCGCACTCTCTATTGGACGCTCCTATAGAGAAACCTTACATATACGAGTGCGGGTACATGCGAAGGTGCTCACATGGTGCTCTCATAAGTATGAACTTGGACACGTTCAACACATGTCTTAAGGCTGTGGTTGGCACTTAATGCACTGTGATTTATTATCGTGATTGTTCAGTAAAACAATGTTGATTTTATATTTCCTCATCAGGTTGACACAGTGATTGTTTGCTCCTGTTGTATTGTTGTGTCCCCCACCTTTTTTGTGGTTTGCTTTTCTCTGTCTTCAGGTCTAGAAGCAGACTCTTGTTCATCATTGATTGTTTATTTTTGTGGAAATTACAGCAGTACTTTAGCCGCTACATATAAAATGAATGATCACACAGGTCTACTTCTCTTAAAAAACACTGAAATGGTCTTTTGACTGGTCTTCCCCAAAAAGCTGTGAAGCTACTGCAACTTAATCAGAATGCTGTTTCTAGAGTCTGAACAAGAACCAAGAGAACCAAGCACATCACTCCTGTTCTTCTTATTTATTTATTTAACTTATGTTTTTCAGGAGGATAAACTGCTTGAGATGTAACATCTCGTTTTCGAGCAGGTCCTCCTACAACATTATCGATAACAAATAAGGTGGCAGAGATAGAAATTTGTGAGACTTAAAAAAGAGAAAAGAAGGAAAGAAAATAAATAATAATAGTAGAAATAATGATATATATATATATATATATATATATATACACGTAAATATATGCATATACACACACAAGTATATACACATAAGCATGGATACATAGATACCCACACATGTACATATGTACATACATACCTATATGCACAATTAAATTAAATAAAACTTTTGTGAGGCCCTCAAAGAGAAATAAGGGCAAAGTATTACATTGTTTTTAAACCTAAAATGAAGTAATATCCCAGTTGAATATAAAGATTGGCAACAAAATACAGCATGTTAGCCAGTGAATGCACAAAATCATTATAACAAAGATTAAACAATGCAACTACAGCTCGGCTTTACATAAGCATAAACAGTGCGGGAAAATTGGCAAATTGATGAGATAGATCTTAATTCAGTGGGTAATTTATTCCTTTCCTGAGAAGCTTTAACACAAAAGGCGAGTCTACCCACCTCCTTTTTAAAGCGAGGAACAACAAATGATGGAAAAGTAGTTAAACGGGTAGAATACAAGGAATCAATGGGAACCAAAAGAGTTTTCAGATAAAGTGGAAAATCAAAATAAATGCACTTAAACATAAATATCAACCAATGAAGTTTTCGTCTAGCTTTTAAAGGCAGCCAACCAAGACGTTCATACATATAACAATGATGAGTGTTAAAAGAACACCGCAAAATGAAACGACACAAACTGTTGTAGACGACATCAAGAGACCGCAGGCTAGAAACTGTTGAGTTTTGGTACAAAATATCAGAATAATCAATAATCGGCAATAGAAGCTGAGTGACAATGCGCTTGCGTACAATAGGTTCAAAGCAATTTATTGAATTGTAAAGGATTTGTAAACACCATGTGACCTTAAGACATGTCGTGTGAATGTGAAATTTAAAAGACAGCTCTGGCTCCAGCCAGACTCCTAAATATTTCATTTTAACAGAAGTATGTACCGGCGAGGAATCCAAAAAATAAAGATTAAAAGTCCTGTCAATATCAGATAAAGTACTACATCTATGAAACAGCATGGAGTAAGTCTTAGATTTGTTTAAAAGAAATTTGTTCTGAGCTAGCCAGAGCTAGCCTAGTGAACTAGACCAAATTCTTGCTTTGCAAAGTTTGGTCTAGGCATGCTCCATTGGAACCTCCACAGCTCCTACCAAGACTCTGGCTAGCCAATCACAGCTCTCTAGAGGGGTTTCAAACACATAAAGAGCTGTGATTGGTCCATAATGGTGGGCCAATCATAGTGCTCTATCTGCTTAGTGAACAAATCACAGAGCTTTATCCGCTTTGTGGGCCAATCAGGGCACTCTATATGCCTGGTGGGTGGGATGATGCAACAGAGTGAAACAAGAGTATATCACATTCATTGTCCAGTGGAATGTGGAGATCATTTGAAAGACAACGGTAGAACCCGCCCCACAACCGAGAGCCGTCAATGGAGCATGGCCAGACTAAATAATACATTTATTTAGTCTGGCTTGCCAGGCTAAGCCAGAGCTGCACTTCATCAAAATTAGGCTGAAGAGCTTCTTGTATTTCGGATTTACTCGACATAGAACAGCATAAGACCGTGTCATCTGCATATTACTGAACAGAACAGTATCTACATCACCGTGGTAAATCATCAATAAAAATTGAAAATAATAACGGCCCAAGTGAAGAGCCTTGGGGAACACCTCTAATGACTCCTCGCGTGTTGGATTCAGAGCCATTAAAGGAAACAAATTGAGAACGATGATGAAGAAAAGAACTAAACCACAGTAGAGACGGCCTTGACAGACCAAAAGCATATAATTGATCTGAAAGTAGATAGTGATTGACGAGGTCAAAGGCTTTTGTTAAATCAAGAAAAATTGCACCACCAATTAAATTATTGTCAAAACCAGAGTAGATGTCATTAGAAAGTTTAAGCAGTGCAGTAGTTGTCGAGAAGTTTTTTCTGAACCCCGATTGGTACTGAGATAGTAGGTTGTTGTCCTCTAAGTATTTAGATAAATGGATAAAAAAACAGTTTTTCAAATACTTAACAACTGTATTAATTATAGCAATTGGTGTATAGTTATTGGGTTCAAATGTATCATTTCCTTTATGCAGTGGTATTATTTTAGTATATTTCCAAGCTTTTGGAACAGAACATGAGTTAATAGAGTGATTAAAAAGAATAGATAATGGTAAGGCTAGAACATCAGCAGCTATCCTAACAAAGCGACTCTATGCCATCTGGACCTGCAGTATTCCCACTAGAGAGAGACAGTATAACTTTATGCACTTCCTCTGAACGAATTTCAGAAAAAGAAAATCCACTGGAGCAACAGTGAGGCAAGGTGTAAGACCCTTGATGTCCTGCAGAGGCAAGGAGAGGAGAGGAAGCAAAGTGCTTACTGAATGCTTCAGCTATTTCAGCCGGGTCAATAATAAGACTCCCATTAACATTCAGATGTGAGATTTTAACTTTAGTTTTCCCCCTCAGGTCTTTAATTTTATCCTAGAAGTGCTTAGGATTATTGATATCCTTATGCAAACCATTCTTATAAAAATTAGCTTTAGCATTACTAGTCTGAGTAGTACAGAAGTTTCTTAGTTTTCTATAAACTGTCCAGTGCTCATGCAGATTACTAAGTTTTGCTACTTTCCATGCTTTGTTGCACTTCTTAAATAAAGCAATTAATTCATGAGAAATCCAAGGCAAATGGCCGCCCTTAATTTTCACACTGACCCAAGGAGCATGTTTATCAAGAATCTGCATGAACTGAGAGTGGAAAAATGCCCAAGTATCATTAATATCAGGTATAAGAAACAGTCTATTCCAATTAAGAGAATGCAGCTCCTGTAAATACTGATCAGTGTTAAATGTATTCAAGTCACAAATTCTGATAATCTTAGTTGGTGTATGCGGTAAAGATATTTTCCAGAAACAATAAATAAAAGAGTGATCACTAAAACAGTTGGGCAAAACGCTGTAATCAGAAAATCTATCTGGGTGAGTTACTAATATCCAGTCAATGAGAGAAGAGTTAGTGGCACAGGTCCTAGTTGGCTCAGAGACCAGCTGTGTCAGATTTGAGCTATTTAAAAGAATACGTACTGGAAGAGTAGATTCATCAAGCCAGTTAAGATTGAAGTCACCAAGTAAGATCTTTTCCTTTGTGTCCCCCAACGATTCAACCGTAGCTAGTAAATTTTGTATTGCTTCAAATTTTGGGGAGGGGGGGGGGGGGGGGGGGGGGGGGGAACAGATATTGCCAATTATAATGTGCTTATTTCCATTAAAAGAAATTTTAGTAAAGATGGCTTCGAAGTGAAGTGGTTTGACTGTCGGAACAATAACCTGAGACTTCAGACTAGAGGAGACATAAGTGGCAACCCCGCCACCCCTTGTCCCTCTATCCATTCTATATAAAACAAAGTTGTCAAGAGAAATACCATTGTCAGAAATGTTTTCATTCAACCATGTCTCAGATAACGTAATTATTTTTGGTTGATTATAACCAAGCCATGCTTTTAATAAATCAGTTTTAGGAAATAAGCTTCTTATATTAAGATGGATTATGTGTAACCCTTTACCCATAATAAGAAAAACGAGGTACAAAAATAACCCTCACAGCAGGCAGACACAGAAGAAAATCTAAAACAAAGATAAACAGGAAAAAAAGAACAAAATATAATAACATTACACAGAAATTAAATTAGTTATCACTCATAGTCCAAAGAGCAGTGATCTCAGATTTTAGCCCATGGCCTGCAACCTGCTCAAAGCACAGCCACCTAAACTAATAAAATTGCCATAACTCAAGACGGTGGCTGGATTTTATCAATAAAAGTAAATAAGAATAAAATAAGAATAATCTTACCTTAGACGAAGTTTGACTTCTTCACTGAACAAGAGGAGAAGCAAAAAACAAAAAGGAATTACCTGCTCTGCGGAAGAGCCAGAATCTAATAAAAGAAAGAGGAAAGTCATAAGTCCGCCCTCCGCAGGTGCTCGTACCCCCAAAACATCTCAGGGCATCTCAACCCAAAGAGTCTAAGTGACTTCCAGCAGCCACTGGGTCTGTAAAAAGCAGATGATCACCATCAGAGATTATCTTGATGTTTGCAGGATAAAGAAGAAAAGCTTGTAGTCCCAAGGCGCGAGCCCGGTTCAAAACCGGGAAGCACCAGCGTCTCCAACGAGCTGTTTCATCACTGAAATCTGCAGCAAATCGAACCGATTTACCAGCCACCAACACCTCAGACTTCCTTGCCAGAGCCAGGATCCGATCTCTGCCATTCGCTCACAGAAAACAGACCACCAAGGTCCGAGGAGATCCTGACGCGCCAGGTTGTCCAACTTGCCGCGCTCGAGTTACATCAGGAGGAGATCCCGCCAGCTCTGGGAACCACACCAACAAGTTGCTCCTACAATAGGATAGAGCATTGTTAAGCTCAATCCCCTCTTTTAAATTGAGAATCTGGATATTATTCCTTCTGCTTTGATCATCGAGGGCAGTAATCTTCCTCTGGAGTTTCTGCAGGTCTGCGCTCTGAGCCACGGAAGCGTCCTCCACGCACCGCACCCTTTTTTTGGAGTAAGGTGGTGAATTGTTTTTGAGTTTCAAGCTCTTGTGTGTGCTTGTCAAGTGTAGATCGAATTGAGTCAAGTTGAGAATCAAGACTATCAAACCGATCCTTGGCATGTTTTTCTGCTTTGTGAAAGAAAAGTAGACTCCAGAGTCTCCTTGTTCAGGATTTCCAGTGACACGTCAGCAGCGTCGTCGTCAGAGCCCTTCGCTTGATCTTTCTGCTGGTGCGTAGGAGGTATTTTTTATCAGTAATATGGCTTAGTAGTTCACAATTTTCTCCACTCCTTCTAAAAAGAACTTAAACTCAAGTACCAAATGCAAAAAGGTCAAAAATCCAGGTAGTTAATTAAATTAGGCAGGAGAGACCGCAAGCAGACAACCACTCACTCCGCCATGTTTACAATGTGTTGTTTTTACCATTAATCTCTATAAATATCCATCGACATGTTCTTGAAAATGAATTAAATGATCCAGTTTTTGAAAAACATTGGCAGCTTTGTAACGTATAGCCATAAAACTCAGGTCTAACATACACGGGAGATGGGTGTATTTTTCTTAAAAAACACTCGTCTCTGGACGACGCCATGTTTCCTTCTATGGGAGCCCATGAGGACAAAAAAAAACTGTTACAAGACCGTCACTATTCATAAACCTTGCTGTTTTTCACATGTACCTCTTCACTAGTTGCCAGTGATGAAAGGGAGTCTGATGAGCTTTTCATTTTGCTGGATGTTGTGCTTCCAAGGATTTTTGACCCTAATGGCCTGATGGACCCTAAGGACCTACTCAAACACAAAAAGCAGCTTGCTTGCAAGGATTAAGGTATGCACAGCCCCTACACCCCAGCAGGGCCCTGAGTTCCAGTGACCAAAGCCTACTGGTTGTGCAGCACCAGGTTAAAGACCAAAGGAAATAGATCATTGACTGCTGTTGCCCCCAGACTCTGGAATCCTCTCCCCCGAGCCTGAGATCAGTGGACTCAGTGGTCTCCTTTAAAAAGCAGCTGAAAACTCACTTGTTCAAGCTGGATTTTGTGTCACCTTCGTTACCATCCTCTCCTTATTCTGCTCTTTCTACTTATTCCACCTTTTCCGTGATCCACTGATTTCCCTCTTTACTATTCATTTTCTCTCTCCCTTTCCTTACATTTTTTAAAATAATAATTTTAACTTTTTCATTTTTTAAACATGTTTGAAATCCTTTTAAAACATTTTTTATAAAATAGATAAAGTATAAACTTTATTTTCTGTTTTTGTGAAGCACCTTGTGATTTTTTTCTTGATAGGCGCTTTATAAAAGATTGATTTCTTTCTTTATTGCCATAAATACACACCGTCACTTTAAACGGTTTACCAGTAAACTACAGAATCAATTTCAAAGTGCTTCTAGTATTTAAACATCACTCAGTGGCATGGGGCCAAAGTACATGTCGGAACTCCTTTCAGTATATAAACCCAACAGGGCTCTGATGTCCTCAGGAAGCAGTCAGCTGAGTCAGAACCAAACAGGGTAAAGCTGCTTTCAGCTACTATGCTGCACACAGATGAAATTACATCAAATGGGTCCCAACTTAAGTAACTTTTACATCAAAACTTTAAACTTTCATACATTCATCACCCTTTGAATGAATGTTTTTTATGCTGCACCTTCTGCACTGTAACTGCTCAACCTGCTCACTTTGTCTTTTTTCCAATTCTTAAATGTAAAATTAAATAGTGTATTTTAAATGTGTTGTAATGTTTGAGCTAATCTCGCTGATGGAAAGCACATTGAATTGCCTCTATGTATGAAATTGTCACGGGTGATGAAGGAATTAGACCTAGTTGCAAACCCAGAACAACACAGCATGAGCAGAGGTTAAAAAACAAAGTTCTTAATTTTTAGGAACTCAGAGAATCTCATAGGCTCAAGAAAATACTGGAGCTGTTGTAGAAAAAAAAAACAGAAGATCCTCACAGGAGGCAAACCTGGACCGAAGCTGGTTCACAAACCCAGTATACTCCTAGGAGAACGAGACTTGGACGAGAGGGGGGGCGAGCACACGCAGACAGGTGATACAGTGACTACGTTTACATGCAGCCAATATCCGGGTTATGATCGGGTTAAGGTCGGTATTCGGGTTTCTGAGTTGATCAGAAAAACCCGTTGACAAGCATAAATAGAAAGAGTTACCCCTAACATGCATTACCCGATTAAATGCGGACGTTGGGGTAGCGTCAGGATGTATGGACTACGTCAAGACGCAATATGCGTCATTTCCGGTTCTTCTTGTTCCGGTATCCGTGAAAACAACATGTTTCCCAGTTCGGAAGAGATAGCAACCGCGTTTGTTTGTGCTTTAGTGCTGGTACTGACCCACCAGCAGCTCTTACCGCGACTCGCCATGTTGCTCCCAACTTGTTTACTTCCGGTGTTCTGGCGCGTACAAGATGTCTCGCTACTCAAAAGACCAAGATTCCTTGCGAACAGAGCATGCACAGAACACACGCTTTGACGGGGATATCCCGATGTGAGTTTACACGACTAAACATTTGGGTTAGAATAGGGTTACCCCAGGTGTAGTAACCGGGTTTTTAAAAACCCGGTTATGAGCATATCCGGGTTTTTGGCTGTGTTTACATGGCCGTGCGGAACCGGGTTATTGTGAATATTCGGGTTTTAAAAGGGTTACTGGCTGCATGTAAACGCACTCACTGAGGGGAGTGATCAGGGATATAGGTCTCAGGTGTGTCGGACAAAGGAGAGACAGGGGAGACTAATGTGCTGAGTGGGGAAGGAACACAAAATACTAAGGGGGAAAACTCATCTAAATAAACAAAAGATAAGAGAACTAATGCGCCTGAAACTAAAGACACAGACTAAACAGGAACGCTAAGGCCTAAACGTGGGAACCTATTATGAGGAGGGAGACAATAATAGGATGAATAAACTAAATAAAAAGTGAACCATGAGGAAACCTGGAAGAGGCTGGGGACCACAGAACATGACAGAAATGTGCTATACAAAAAGCTGCTCGGCCTAAGTAATAAATGAGTATTGGGCCTTTTTTTTATTTTTATTTTTTTTACCGTGTCCTGTCTGGCTGTGAAGCAAACAGAATTGATGTCTGAATGCTGGTGACAAGCCTTACATATTTACTCTCAGGTGTAGCATCAAAGCATCTGCTTTTAATGTCACACCTGATACTTAAAACGTTATTGTTATTGTTTTTGAATGCTTTGCAATAACGACCAGACACGGAGTCAGAGGTGAAAGAGAAAGGAAAAGACAAAAGGTGGGGAGAGAGGGGGAAGGGGGTGGGGGGGTGGGGGTTCCACAAAAATAAACAATAATGAACAAGAGTCTGCTTCTAGACCTGCAGAAAGAGACAAAAAAAAGGGACACAACAACAATACAACAAGATCAAGCTATCACTGCGTCAACTTTATGAAGAAATATATAATCAACATTGTTTAACTGAACAGTCAGATGATAATAAATCACAGTGCATTAAGTGCCCACCATAGTCTTAAGACCTGTGTTGAACGTGTCCAAGCCCATACTTTTGAGAGCACCACGTGAGCACCTGTGTGTGTACACGCACTTGTTTATGTAAGGTTTATCCATAGGAGCGTCCAATAGAGAGTGTGAGGGACCACAGATCCGCCCCCCCAAAGATGCGTAGGAGACAGGGGGAGCTCCAAGTCCCAGAGATCCAGGCGATGCCCCAGAACACAGGAACCCCAAGGAGACTTCAACCAGAAAGGCCCACGCCCCCCTCGAGAGGCACAGAGGATCGCCCCGGGGGGCCACAACCAGCAGCCTGCAGAGTCCCGAGAGATATCAGCGGCAAGCCCACAGGCCCGCCCGCAGCCTCCCACCCCCTAGCCGGCCGAGCCCGGGACCCAGCGACCCGGGACCCAGAGACCCGGGACCCAGGGGTGACCAAGCCTGCCGAGGACCCAGCTGAGCCAGGGACCCAGACCCCACCAGGCCGCCACCGGGATTGATCAGGCAGACGCCAAAAATCTTAAACCCCCTGACCCGGGAGCTACGAACACTCAGGCAGACCAAGGCACCACACCCCACACCAGGTGTGGCAGGGGGAGGGGAGACAAAGATCTATATAATCAAAAGAAGTCCCAGGAGAGGGAAGGAGTCAAAGGCCCCACCTGACATATACAGTCATACACAAACACAGTCACACACTCCCTCCCTCATGCTCACACATGCACATGCAACCGAAGACTTACAAAAATGCACGCCGGACACCCACTCATGCTCCCCATACACACCCTATTCACTCTGGTCCCGGTACTGCTGCGCATTGGGTATTGGGCCATATTGACCAAAGTGATAACATTAGTCCTTAATGGTGGACACAATTTACTAAATTAATTACCGGTTACAAACCTGACTATCTGGATCTAAAAAAAACGTATCTTCTTTTAACTTCACTGTCATTTGCTGATTTGTGAACCCTAAATGTGAAACTTTAGCTTTGTCTATAAAATCTTTTTAACCCTCTGGAGGCAGGCGTTGCAGATTTGCAATGTTAAAACCTACCTACCTGGTTACTTCACATACGTACTTCATGAACATTTTTTTTAAACTAAGAAGTACCCCTAAAGGACTTAGTTGTTCGTCCTTTTATCAAAACTTATTTTGAGCCTGAGAGGGTTAAATCTTTGCAAGGCCTTGCTCCAGATCTGAGCTACTGGTTTTTCATTCCCCTACATGGTCTCTGAGGTCGGCTGATAAGATGCTCCTGAAAGTCCCCAAAACAAGGCGCAAGCACAGAGGTGACAGGGCTTTCTCTGTAGTGGCCCCAAGGCTCTGGAATGTGCTGCCTTTGAGCATTAGGTCGGCCTCTTCACTGTCTGGTTTTAAATCTCTTTTGAAAGCCTGTTTCTATGATTTGGCTTTTAACTCACCATGAGAGTCTTTTTAGTGTTTTTAGTGTTAGTTCTTAAGCTTTAGTCTTTATGCATTTTATGTTTTTATTGGTTTTAATTTCTGTGAAGCACTTTGGTCGGTTTTATACTGTTGTAAGGTGCTATACGATTAAAGCTGCCTTGCCTTTATCATATGTTGTGTGAAAATTAAATCTGCCATTTAGGAACCATATTCTTTTAAAGACTATTGGTGTGATGTGAAGCAAAAACAGAGTGTGTGCAGTACAAGATCAAAACATTGCAATAAAGCAAGAGAGAAACTAAACGATCAACTAATCATGGCCCCAAACATCCAATTAGAGTAATGCAATTAATGTCACTCAGCAGTAGAATACTCAGCAGCAGCAGCAGTGCTAATTACAGGACTGTTCATTAAACTACTAGCACGTGTCCAGAGGGCATGCAGCTCAACAATCAGACTAAACCAATGTCCCTATAGGTCAAAAATCAGCAAATGCCTTTCTTTAAATAAGAAATAATTAGCAAACATGACCACAAAAATATGTATCCCTTAGTTACAAATTTAAGCTGATGAAGCACATAATAAAACAGTAACAAATATTTTTTCTTCATTCTTTTTTTTTTTTTTTTACAAATAAGCTTTACTTGCATGAAATGATGATAAAGGCCTAAAAAAGTCAGTTCTAAGCTTGTAAGAACCTTTTTTTTACTCTGCAGTAAACAATGGTACAATGTGGTGAACTGCATGATGTAAAGCATAATAATTAGGACTACACAGTTCATCTAAATTTTCTCTTCCTCAAAATTTGCACTGATACAGGGAAAACCCAATTCATGCATATGCAACTGAGCTCAACACAAAGATCACTGCATCAGTACATTTCAGGTGCACACGTATTGCTGCATTATTGTCGATCAGCAGCCACAATATTTGCAGCTGAACTGAATTTGAGACAAACACAAAGCTGTGCAGAGCATCACCATCCCCAGAAATAAAACATAAAATAAAGGATTATAAAACTTAAAAGGATTTTTAAATCTTCACATTTTGCAATTGCATTAAGTAAAAATTATATATTTGTATGAATATGACTCAATTTCTGCCTTTGATCAATGGCGGCAAAGGAGTTAAGTGCCTGCCCTGTAATTGGAGGGTTGCAGGTTCGCACCCGCTCAGTCTGTCAAAGTCACCCTGCTTGCCTGCTGGTGGTGTACAGAGGAGCCAATGCCTGAGATCCTCATCTGTGCCCCAGACAAGCTGCTTCCCAAAGACGAAGACTCTCTTGGTAAGCTCACCTCTCATACCAAACCCTCTGTCAGGAATCTTGGTGTAACCTTTGACCCAGCTCTCACTCTAGATTCTTGTGTTAGTTCTCTTGTTCGCTCTTCCTTCTTTCATCTCAGAAACATTGCTAAGCTGAGTCCCATCCACACCTTCATCTCCTCACACTTACCCCCAAATTCCACTACCTCCGCTCCGCTGCGCTCCGCTCCGACACGAACGCCGGAGCAAAATCGGTCCCGTTCTAGTCAATCAGAGCAATTCCACTACTGCGGCCGTGCTCCGGCAGTGCGGCGCCGTGCGGCGCCCTCTGTTCCGGCGTCCGGCAAAAATAGAATCGATCCTATTTTTGCCGGACGCCGGAGCACCTCCGCAGTAAATGGACAGAAATCACAACGGCCCAACAGGAAAAGGAGCAAGCACATCTTCCGTTTTTCACAATAAATCGCTAAACAAAAGGCGTTTTTTGTTTCATATGCACAGGTTTAACAACTTTTAACAACTATCAATGGCGGCTGAAGTTTAAATGCACAAAAATAAGCCATAAATACAGTTGCCACTATCAAAGTAGTCACACTTTGTTGATCCAAACACTGCTGATCTCTCAACACAATGATGGGCAGATTAAACAGTTCATTTCCGATGCTTCTCCCGCACAACGGGTGTTTGGATCTAACTTCCGCGTTTATTGCTCGGACTGTATCGCAAGATCTCGAAAATCCCGCGCATGCTTGTTTGCCCCCCTCAGGTCTCCGCACCGGAGCGGAGCCGTTGTAGAGCGGGTACCAGTAAAAATTGAGTTCGGAAGCGAGCGGCTGCGGAAGGCGGGGGCGGACCGGACCGGAGCGGAGCGGAGCGGAGCGGAGGTAGTGGAATTTGGGGGTTAGACTACTGCAACTCACTTTTCACGTGTCTGAGCAGAACCTCCCTGAACCGTCTGCAGGTGGTTCAGAATGCCTGTGCTCAGCTTCTGACTAAATCATCAAAGTACACCCGCATCACTGCGCTTCTCATCCAGCTTCACTGGCTTCAGGGTTCATTTCAAGAATCTAGTTCTGGTTTTTAGGACCTTACATGGACAAGCACCATCATACATTGGTGATCTTCTTACCCCGGCTTTCCACGGGAGCCGTCAGCAGCACGTTACTGCAGCAGCACGTCATAGCTGCTGATAGGAACCGCTGTGGTCAACAGAACCTTTTCCACTGGAGCCGTCAGCAGCGCGAGTCGGCCGCGTCTCAGGAGCAGCATGTCGCGGCCTTTACGCGCCGGTTCTATTTTCTACGCGCGACGCCTCTGAAACGGGTCAATTTCGACATTTTTGGGGAAGGAAAGACAGGAAATCGAACGCGGAAATGGAGAGAATCTACCGAGATTTTCAGAATAAAGAACGTACTGCCTTCCGGTTCTTTACTTTAAAAAAAGTTACTAACTGAGCGGCCCCGTGAGAAGTCATCACCTAGCTAGCGGTCTCCTTTGTTTTTCAGGTCCGTATTGGCGATTATAAAACGGACAGAACATAAAACGCAAACCATGTTGTAATTTTCTCCTGCTTGTTGTTGTGTTTACTGACGAAGTCACTCGTGTGACTTTGTGCTCTGTCGGTGACAGCTGCTCCCCTGCTGCTTCGCCTCTCGTGGGAAGGGCCAAGCAGCAGCTTACGCGAGCAAGACATGCTGCTGCAGTAACGTACTGCTGACGGCTCCCGTGGAAACCCGGGGTTAGTCCCTAAACACCCAGCAGGTTCCTAAGGTCCAGTGCACCAGTCTAAAGACCAAAGGTGACAATTTGCTGCTGTGGCCCCCAGACTCTGGAACTCTCTCCCCCTGAGCCTGAGGACTCAGTGGTCTCCTTTAAAAAGCAGCTGATAACTCACCTGTTCAGACTGGCTTTTGTGTGACCTCTCCTCATTTTGTTCTTTCTACCAACTCTGCCTTTCTTGGGATCCACTGATTTCTCTCTTTCCTATTCATGTTCTCTTTCTCTTTTCTCACTTATTTCACTTTTTTTTTCTAATTTTTGTTATGGGGGGTGACAGTGGCACAGGAGTTAAGTGCTCGCCCCGTAATCGGAAGGTTGCAGGTTCGAGCCACACACAGTCTGTCGCTGTTGTTGTGTCCTTGGGCAAGACACTTAATCCCTCTTGCCTGCTGGTGGTGGTCGGAGGGACCGGTGGCGCCAGTGCTCGGCAGCCTCACCTCTGTCAGTGTGCGGCAGGGCAGCTGTGGCTACATCGTAGCTCATCTCCACCAGCTTGTGAATGGGTGAATGACTGATTGTGTTGTAAAGCGCCTTGGGGGGTTCCAGGACTCTAGAAGGTGCTATATCAAATACAGGCCATTTACCATTTTTAAAAAAAATACTTTTCATCTTATTTATTTTTTCCTTTTTCATTTTCATTCTTGTGAAGCCTCATGATATCTATCTTGAGAGGCACTATATAAAAGACTGTTTCTTCTTTTTCCTAAAGCAGCCTTGCCTCTGCAGCACTTCACTAGCCTATCACTGTTAGTGTGAGAATGATTCACTCTAGTGTAAAGCGCTCTGAAAAGTGTTATACAAGTACAGGTCATTTATCATTTTAATAAGTTAGCTGTACTACTTCCACACATCTAAAAGTTTCAATTTATATTATTTCTTAAACTGTTTATAATATAGTACAGATATTTACATACATGTGCAAATAAAAAAAGCAAAATTCTCTTCTTTAATATGTTAGACATATAATTTAGAACTTTTTCTCACATTTAGTATTTGGTTGATAAAAATGTGGTCACGGTCTGTCTCCTTTTACTGGTCCAAATCTGTTTCATTTGGTAGTCCTCAGTTTAATTATCCACCTATCCACAAGGATTTTACAACTGATGAACTAGCACATTTTAAAGGAAAAAATATGTAGTTGTTACCTTTAGACTCTGCAAACATCCATCAAAATGTTGATGGAAACAATAAAATGATGTCCAGCTGTTGAAGAATATTGTTGGCTTTGTACCATATAACCATAAAAATCAGGTCTAAAGTACATAGATTCCTGGTCTAGCATCTTTGGGGGACTCCATGTTTCCTTCTGGCTGGCTTGGGGTGCTGTGCCTGTTGATGACATCACACTAAATGACTGGCTGGACGTACGACTTAGGAAAGTTATGTTACTACATCCAAAAACAGGCAGAAAGAAACATGAATTTAATAACAAAACTGCAAAACTATTTCCAAAATATTTGTGAAGGAACAGAATCGAAAAAGAAATGCAATTTATTTTGGCCGAGCAGTATTGTCGTATTATGATGACATCATCGACAGGCGCTAACGCCCGAGCAGATTCAGAAAGTACAGCACCTGAAAACTACAATCACCGTTGCATTTTGTCATGAAAATACCTGAAAGACTATGAAAGACTGAGAACTCATGTTGCGGTTGCATTCTTTCTGCTCCACCGGTAAAATTTACTGTAATGTTTTTTAAACTAGCAACAGTCAGTAATAAATGGTGTAAAACTACTCTGAAATATATGTACCGTAAATCCTCTAATACAGGCCCGGGCCTGTATATGACTCAAGCTCATCAAGCTCCAGGCCTTTATTGGAAGGAGGGCCAGTATTAGAGGCAGGCCTCTATTTCTATTTGAGCAAAATGAACTAATGGTTCGCTGGAGTTTTTGACAATTAAAATTGCACCCACATTTTCAAAGTTAAACACATTTCTTTTAACAACGGTAGTTTCTGCTTCAGCCCTCTCCCCCCTCCCCCTGCGCAGCGGCCGCAAACTCACTGATGCACCTGCAGCCTCTCGGAGTTCCTGCTGCTCTAAACATTAAAATAATTTTTTTCATTTTCTGTTCCTCACTTCTGATTACCTTCAATGGTGTCTGTTTGTTGCAACAGCAGGTACAAAAACTAACTTGTTTTTATTTGACTATTTTTCTGTCCTGTCTTTTTATTATCTTCCTGCATCTCCTCTCAGTCCTAAAGAAAAACTGCTACCTGGCTTCATATATATTCACCTCATGAGTTACCTTTGAACTGCAGTTCTAAAAGATCTACCGACTGCAAAAACAGCGGAGTGCTCGCTGCTTGCCGGCCGCATCTGTGATCGGTGCGTCGGAGGACAAGGTGATGCGCCCCGCTCCACAGCAGCGAAACGCATCAGGCGCAAATAAAAGACAGAAAACATTAAAGGAAATGAGCTGACATGAATGATTGTGTGTCAGTACCGACGCTCTGGCACAGCGCGTTGCACCCCCCCACCCCCCGACGCGCAGGAGCTTGTCACCTGCTGACAGCAGGCTGCTGTCTTTTCCGAGGGCTGCATCTTGCCGGTCATTATCACGTGACAGCGACTAGTCGACCACAGGCATAAAAAGTCACTATAGTGAACTCGACTAGTTCATGCAACCCCTGCTACTGCTCCCCAGAGTGTTCTGCAGCATAATCAGTACGTTCTCTTTGAACTTGGTATCAAATTTTCACCTCCTCTTCGTCTCCGCGGTTAAAGTTACCCTCGCGGTCTTTCACTGGCAAATCAGAAGTGAGACGAATGACACAACCGCCCCTGTACTTGCTTGTTACCACATTCCACCTGGCCACAATAAAATACCGGCCATTATTCACCTCTGCCAACTCCGACACCGGCCAAAATATGAGACCCGGCCGTTAATTGAATACAGGCCAGTATTAGAGGATTTACGGTATGTATGTATGTACACTACATACTGCCACTTTAATAATGGTTTGTTTTGTCTTCTTTTGTCTTACTGTTTTTGAAACAGACAGTAATAAATTGGGACTTGTAAAGGATTTGGTTTCCGAAACTTTAAAATCTCACCCAATGCATGAAATGTACTTCCTGCTTTACTTTATCTTATGTCTATTCTTCAATAGCTTTTCATATCAAATAAACTTTATTTATATAGCACATTTCATGCATAGGATGTAACAAAAAGTGCTTATTTTCTACAGACCTGTGTTGCTGATTTGCAGGGTGGGATTTGTTTCTTTGCTGGTGCTTACTCTGGTAAATGAAATGTAACAACAATGGTTCCCACGGGGAAGCTGATTAGCTATTTTTTTCTGAATTCCATCTGACTCGCTTAACATGGAACCAGTCAGGGAAGAAACAAACTGAGTTAAACATAAATGTACACAAATATGTCAAAACTTTTCTAAAATTGAATGAATTACTAAAGAGGGAAGTTTTACTAAGTGAAGAGCAATTTGGGAGTCAAAAGGGTGTTTTCTTTTTGCTGAGCTTTGACAAACGATCTGAATCTTTTAAGTCTCATAACTTCTCTCGTCTTAAAACGTACACAGGTATGCTTAGCAATGTTGCCAATAAAGCACTTCCTGAATCAGTTTTACTTTACAGTTCTCCATCTGAAGGCGACAAATGATTGAGTTCACTGTTAGTCCTTGGTGACTAATAACTTGCCGTTACTGCTGAAGCCTTCCTACAACCTGTTTTTCAAAGACTCACGCTCTATTTACAGCATACACACTTAAACTATCATTTGTCACTGCCTTGTTATTGCTTTACAAGCCTCCTAAGCTTTCTTTTTCTCATTAAACCTCCATATTTACTTTCCCCATATCTTTCAATTTCTTGTTATCCTCTCAAGGTCTGACAAACCACACATTTTAAAAGGACATCTTTATGTACCTATATTGATTGCTTGTGGTATAACCTTGGGAAAAAAAACAGGAAAATAAGTAACATGCCATCGTGTCACTGTTTACTTTTCACGTTCCAAATAGAATTTCAACATTGTAAAATTTCTAAATGGCGATAATTTACTGTAGCGCCAAAAAGTTATGAGTGAATGAAAGAAAATATTTAGCTTATATTATTTTAAGATGATACAAAGGTGACATATGAAAATATAATCAAATATTATTTTAATTATTATTATGCTGAAATATTTTATTTACATCAGCAAATTTCATGAATGTAAAAATTGGTTGATCAAAAGCTAAGTAATACATGCCATGCTGGTGTAAAAATCAATAGCAAAAATGATGATAGCACCTATGGGGTATTTCACTGTCAACCAAACACAAAGCAGGGGCCTTAATGTTAGCCACTAAATGCATTTCAGAAAAACATCATAGTAACATCTAAACATGGTGGTGGCAGTGTGATAGTCTGGGGCTACTGTGCAGCATCATTGCCTGGATTATTCAATGAGAAGTCATTAAGTAACATGGGAACTCATATATATATATATATATATATATATATATATATATATATATATATACTGTATATATATATATACTGTATATATATATATATATATATATATATATATATATATATACTGTATATATATATTTATATATATATATATTTAAAATTAAAAAGTAGCTACAACAAACATTCTAACTAAAATAATAATGTGTCTTAAAAAGACAGCATGAAATAAAATGACACAAACTGTTATTTACTAGATTGAGTGAATCCAGATACGAGTTGCAGAAATAAAAAAGACAAGATATTTGCTTGTTAACATCCTTTGAAGTAGGTTTGGGCAGAAAAATATGGCACAATACCAACAGAAATAAGTCTCTAAAAAAGCTAAAGGTAAGGCCGAAAGGGGCCGCCACTAAAGTGGATAGATGAGGCAACTTAAATATCAAAATAATTTTTCATGCTGATGCTATGTTTCAAAACCTTTAAACCACCATCAATTAGCATTAAATGTTTTTTTCTTGTAAAAATCCTAAAATATTTTTGACAGCTGTGCCCCAGGAAAGTCTCAAAAGGCCACAGCTGGCTGCAGCTATATGGTATCTGCTTTCTGTTTATCACAGACTTTTATGTAAATAACCTGCTCTTGTGACATTACTGGTATAATCAGCAGTGATCCGCTTTGTTCTTGGCACATAACAGATTGTCATTTAGCTAGAGGTAATCTCTGTTTCTCTAAAGAAAAGTTGTTCAGAAATAAATCCAGAACAGGTCTTTATAACATTTTCACAGAAGCACACCTTATAGCAGGGGTGTCAAACTCAAATTCACACTGGGCCGAAATGAAGATCTGGGACGAAGTTGCGGGCCAAACTTCAAATTTTTTGAAAGAGTGATGGCAAATTTGCACATTTTCTTTATCAAAATATATGCAATTTTGAAACTTTTAATTTGGAAACAAACTTATTTTTGCATTAACACTGAATGTGGATTAACCAAATTACACACGAGCAAGTCAATTTTAAATAAAGCACATCAGTGGTATTTGATAGGTAATTTGATTTTATCCCATATTACCTTAAAGGACGACACACCCAGAGAGAGAGAGTAAATTGATTATTTGATAATGTTCGATCACCATGCGTGAGCTGGGCCCAGAATTCCAGCCCCCACTCTGTTACAGCCTCAAAGACTTCACCTCACCAGCTCTGCATACCTGCGGTCTCCATCAGGAGACCAGAATGTTAGGTAATATTTAATCTCCATAACCCTGGACCCTGAAATAAACACACATGACAACAAGGAAGACATTTTACCCTGAGTCTCCAAAACATGGAGAGTTAACGCAGAGAAACCTCCTCCGAGGCTTCCCCACGTCACTCCCGTGTGCTCCCAGCTCGTCAGGGGCTTTATTCACCAAGGATGGGGGAGAAGGCGGGCCTTCTCAGGTTACAGAGGTACAGTTTTCTTACAATCAACATCCTTGCTCAACCTTTCATGAACAGCAACAGTTGGCCATCTTTTAGGCCTCAAAAAGGTACAATTATAAAAATACCCAACAGTATTCATTACTTGTGGTGTATTCAGCATTTTTAAAATCTATTCAGGAGTTATGTTTTCTTGTTGTTTATTCATTTTTCTTATTTTTTATTCTCCTTTTTATTCCCCTGTAATAGGTGTCATCACTGCTGTGACATCTAGCTTTCCCCTGAGGAACAATAAAGGGATTTTCTATTCTATTCATCTATCTGCAGCCTTTCCAGTTCCTGATTTACTGTAGATTAAATCTTTTCTCACTGGCCAACAACAAAATACAAAAATAATTTTATCTTCAATGAAAATGCAACATCTCACCTGTTACAAAAATGCTCCCCGGACACCCACTCATACTCCCCTTACACACCCTATTCACTCTGGTCTCGATACTGCTGCACATGGGGTACAACCATTACCAGTTACCAGAGTTTGACCCTTTCTGCTGGGGTACTGATGAGCAGGCTCCCCCGCCCAACGCTGAGCACAGCAACCCACCACCCCAGACCCCAACCAGACGGCCAGATCTCCCTCCTAGCCTCCAGCCCCAGGAAGCCAAGCAACAACAGATGTGTGCTAAGACCCCTAGTCTCCCTCCGCCTGCTCCAATATAGTGTTGTGTGTTCATGAGGTGTATTCCATGGCTGTGGTGAGCGGGCAGTGCGGGCATTGTCTGGCCTATGCCAGCTGATGCCAGCGCACCACCCCACTTGCACCCACATCCCTCGGTGTCTAAGTGCAGTTTACAATTGGAAGTGGGCACCGGCACTCTGGAGGAGGCTGAGAAATCCCCCTGCCAAGTGCTGTTGAATGTGCTCACTCCCAAGGCCCTAAGTGTGTGTTTGCGTGGAATGTCGTCGGTGGAAGTGTATAAGGTGCAAATAATATTGGGGGGTAGGTTGCCACAGGAATGTGGAAATGGGGTCCATACCCGCACTCCCTGACTTGTCCACTCCCCAAGGTCCTATGTGCATGTTTGTGTGATGATGTGAGGGAGCAGGAGGAGAAAAATATGCAGGGATGGGGAGGAATGGCTGGTTGGGCTTAGCCCTCCAGGGAGCCAGCTCCCCCACTGGCCCCAATAGACACCTCTGTTGTCAAAATGCCAACCAGGGCATTTATTTCTAATCAAACGCCAACTTGTGCTGTTTTCTGTCTCAATTAGCAAAAGAAATGTTATGTTTCATCACATGCGGCTGTTTAGGGGTAAAGGTATTGTTTAATAGAAAGACAGAGGAATTGGCACAAAAAAGACATTGGAGAGAGAGAGCGGGGCAGTGGAAGCAGCCGCAGGCCGCATATCATCTATCGGAGATTGGCCGCTAAGTTTGGACTTGCAGTACTGGGGTTAGTAGTTACCAATCCTGACTTTTCCCAGAGGTTTTGTGTCAGACTGGTCGGCTGGATACGGGAGTTGAGCTTGTAGAGAGCGTAGTTTCACAGACGCGGAAGTGATAGCATCGGTGAAACGCCGGCTCACAGATTAATCTAGGAATCCCCGAGCGTTCGAGCGTCAATGAAGTGACACGGAAGTGCTGGGTTTTCCAGAAGTAAGTAAGAACACTTACTGTGAGCAGATAGTTCGTAAGATGGATCGGTTGATTGGAAATTCTGATCATGGATCTGAAGAAACGATGACTGAGTGGTGAGCTGGGGAGGCGACTTCCGTATATAGTCGCGGTTAGTGACGTAGAGGGAATCCCCGCGAGGGGCATGCTGGGAGTTGTGGTCCATGGTGGAGATCGGCTAGCTGGGAGAGGCTGATTTGGGGACTTGGGTTCTGACATTTTGGGGTTTCTCAAGTGGCCCACAAACGCCACGACTGGAATTCGGCATAAGAGTCTCATCGGGAGTCACAGACTGGATACGGAGAGCTGGTTTTGTGTCATGGGAGGAGCTGATGCTTGTTTGCTGCATCTGTCTGCCTCCACTGACAGTTGGAAGGAGGTGATGGTTCTCGATGCTGATCATCATCTGGAGTGAGTAAAACCTGCCTTTTCTAACCGATCAGACCTCGCCTCAGCAGCATCAGGCCGGTTTTTATTTCATTTTACTTGAGCTTGGGGCCCCGTAAAATACGTCTCGTTTTGAGAGTGCTGGAAGTTTGCGTTCTTGCTGTTTATCTATTTAAGGTTGTAAACGGATGTGGTAAATTTGTTTCATGAAAAAAAAGACAAGAAAAAAGGGGGCAGATGTATATATAATTAATAAATAGACCCTGTTTCCTTGCAGTGGGTCAGAACATTAAGAACCACTTGTTTTTTATGTCATTTCTTATCACACAGGCCAGGGGTTTGCTATAGTCAACCAGGGAATAGTTAACTTATTATCTGAAACTTTGTGTTTCTCAATGTGATTTTATTTAACCTAGGGTGCTCTGCATAGAATGTGTCTAGTCTCTGGGTGGTAAATAGCTGTTAGCCATGGCTGAAGCTATATTTAGATTAGCTAGAGTAATATTGTATAACTCTACCTCAACTGGTGCACCTGCGTCCACTGTACATCATCGTCTGCTAGAGAAAACATATGCTGCAGAAAGACGCCACATAGAATGATTTCAAGTTGACTTAAAGTAAATAACTGTAAAAAACAATGTGTTTGGCTATTATCACAAGCATTAATACAATTTCAATCAATACCTGCATATTTGCTTGAATGTGTCATGGCGGGCTGTAATTGTTCGACCCACGACATGAAGAATCACCACTCGAGGCAAAAGGTAAGTAAAAAATGATTTATTTTGATATGTTGAGGTGTGGTTGAAGGTCTGAGATCGGGGGGGTCCAAAAGAGTTCTGCAGCAGAAACAAGGATGAGTAGTTTGCAGATAGACGAGGATAATGCGCAGAGAGGGGAGGCTTACGGTTTCCTGAAGGTCTTGGAGCTGGAGAGGAGGGTGAGTCAGGTCTGGCTGAGTGAGGCGTCCTTGAGACAACAATGATGGCTGGGAGCTGAGCAAAGGAGCCCAAAGGTGTCCGGGCTGGCAGATGGGCGTTGGAGAGCGGACGGTCGGGGCGAGCGGCGTGGCTGGCAGGCAGGGCTGATCGGGGGAGTCTCTTCATGAGAGGTAGAGTAGTTTAGTGGACGAGAGGTACCTGAGGAAGCCAGAGGACAAGCAGGTGAGTATCAGAGTTGCAGGAAACTCCAGAGGCAAACAAGATTGAAACAGGCAGAGCACAGGTTAGATACTACCCAGTACTGAGTAATCATCCGGCACTGGTGAGTTCTCACGCCGCTCCTTAAAACCCCTGACGCTGATGAGGAGATTAGCAGCAGCTGCTCTCCAGGGCACGCCCACCTGCAGACAGAAAGACTAAGCTCCAAACAGAGGTTTTCTCAGCACAGACCGTGACAGAATGTGTACAACCTTCTCAACTTTGGTAATTAACCATTGCCCACTGACCACATTTGTATATTTGAATCTGGGCATCCAGTCCTTCAGTCACCTATCTGTAACCAGGGGCGGACTGGGCCAATAATTCTGCACTGGAATATCTCTGTTTGTCCGGCCGTATGCAATAGTATGGGTGGGGTGGAAACACGCTGTTGGAATACAACGACAAGATGCACACCGGCCATTCTGGGATTCTCCAGATCTCACAAATCCGCCTTAGGGCTGTGATGTACTTGCTGTTTAACAATGCAAATGCACGTTTAAAATGGCTACCACGCACTACTTATATTGATTTGAAGTGTTGTTTGTGCGCATCCCCCGAAATTAATGCGCAACGACGACCGAGCGTTGCAATATACGAGTAACCAGTAGGTAGAGTTGACCAAATGACTGAGACACACTCATCATGGTGACTCCGTCTCTGATTTAAAGGTCTTTCACACCATCTATGCTACCGCTGCTGTCTTTTTTTCTGTTGTGATCCAGTGTGCCCCCTAGTGGAACACTCCAGTACCACATGCAGTGCAATGCCGTGTAGCAGCTGTGATCAATGACACAGCCTGCTGCCTGCGCCAACGTGGGGTTAAACCGCAAGTATATCACAGCCCTTTGTCTACAACATCCGCAGTTGAACCCAAATAACTTTGTTGTATCCTTCACAATTTAAGTCTCGAACACACCCATGCATGTCTCAGAATATCCTAAATCTTTTAAAAATAGCGCATTTGTTCTCTAGTAAAACTCATGCTGCAGGATAAATGTCTTTCGGAGAAGTAATTTACCATAAATCCTCTAATACAGGCCTGGGCCTGTATTTGACTCAAGCTCATCAAGCCTTTATTGGAAGGAGGGCCAGTATTAGAGGCAGGCCTCTATTTCTATTTGAGCAAAATGAACTAATGGTTCGCTGGAGTTTTTGACAATTAAAATTGCGCCCACATTTTCAAAGTTAAACACATTTCTTTTAACAACGGTAGTTCCTGCTTCAGCCATCTCCCCCCTCCCCCAGCGCAGCGGCCGCAAACTCACTGATGCGCCTGCAGCCTCTCAGAGTTCCTGCTGCTCTAAACATTAAAATAATTATTTCATTTTCTGTTCCTCACTTCTGATTACCTTCAATGGTGTCTGTTTGTTGCAACCACCAGGTACAAAAACTAACTTGTTTTTATTTGACTATTTTTCTGTCCTGTCTTTTTATTATCTTCCTGCATCTCCTCTCAGTCCTAAAGAGAAACTGCTACCTGGCTTCATATATATTCACCTCATGAGTTACCTTTGAACTGCAGTTCTAAAAGATCTACCGACCGCGAAAACAGCGGAGCGCTCGCTGTTTGGCGGCCATATCAGTGATCAGTGCGTCGGAGGACAAGGTGATGCCCGCAGCGCCCCGCTCCACAGCAGCGAAACGCATCAGGCGCGAATAAAAGACAGAAAACATTAATGGAAATGAACTGACATGAACGATCGCATGTTAAATTAGTTTTTGAGGTGGTTACACCTGATTGTTACTGTGGCCGTGCTCAGGAGGCAGATCTACCGACCGCGAAAACAGCTGAGCGCTCCCTGCTTGCCGGCCGCATCAGTGATCTGTGCATCAGAGGACAAGTTGATGCGCCCCGCTCCACAGCAGCGATACACTTCAGGCGCAAATAAAACACAGAAAACATTAAAGGAAATGAACCGACATGAACGATCGCGTGTCAGTACCTACGGTCCGGCACAGCGCGTTGCTGATCACAGAGAATGTGATCATACGATAATTCAATAGGGAGCGTGGTTTCACAGATGCGGAAGTGATAGCGTCGGTGAAACGCCGGCTGCTCTAGGAAACCCCCGAGCGTTCGAGCGTCAACGAAGTGACACGGAAATGCCGGGCTTTCCAGAAGTAAGTAAGATAACTTACTATGAGCTGATAGTTCATTGGATTGATCGGTAGGTTGGAAACTCTGATCATGAATCTGAAGAAACGATGACTGAGCTGGAAAGGCGACTTCCGTTTATAGCCGCGGTTTGTGACGTAGGTGCGACGTGGAGGGAATCCCCGCGAGGGGCATGCTGGGAGTCCCTACTTCGCGGATTTTCACCTATCGCGGCCAGGTCTGGAACGCATCTACCGCGATAAACGAGGGATTACTGTAGTTCATACACCCCCTACTGCTGCTCTCCAGAGTGTTCTGCAGCATAATCAGCACGTTCTCTTTGAACTTGATAGTGTAATGACCTGGCTGGGGTTGTAAGCCAGGTGCATTCTGGGTATTGTGTTATATGTGTTTCCTATCGTTCTGCTAGTTCCTATGTGCTGATTTGCGTGTTGTGTGAGTGTTATGTAAGCCACAGGGAAGGTGATGTGTGTTCTGTGGAGCGGGTTGAATTAGCATGGTTAACTGACACCGTGACTCTGTGTGGTAGGAGCGTGATAGAGGATCGTGTCTGTAGCGTTACAAAGCGTTGAAGAAAAAGCCTAATAAAGGTCTGCGTGAACCTCTACTGCCTCCTGCTGGTTGATTTGGGGACTATAACCCTGCCGCTGGGACACTCGTACTTGCTTGTTACCACATTCCATCCGGCCACAATAAGAGACCGGCCATTATTTACCTCCGATGACTCCGACACCGGCCAAAACCAAAATTGGAGACCCGGACCAAAATTGGAGACCCGGCCTTTAATTGAATACCGGCCTGTATTAGAGGATTTACGGTACATTTTGTGTACAGCTCCAGATGCAATTTACTGTGAATGTGCAGAAAGAATGTTGATTCACTCAAAACCTTTTCAATTAGAGTCAATATGGTTAGTTTGCACAGTTCCTTACTCCAGCACTCGTGCGGTTTTTGATTCAGTTTTAAATCCTAAAACAACATTTTTATCCATAACTCATTGTATTAAACATTTCACACTCTTTTCTGTTAATTCTATTTTCTCTTTTTTGTTCATAACTTTTGGCTTTAACCTTGTTATTTCCTGCTTTCTTCTTCTGAGATATTAAACCACTATCATAGGAACCTATAGAGAAACAAACTCATACAAGGTGCTGTGCAAAAAAAAAAATAAATAAAAATAAAAAAACATGTTTGCATCTGCTAAGTCAATGCACACACTCTCATTAAGCTGCTTACATTATAAGAGCATGTATGACTTTCATAAAATGTGGGTTCAGAGACTTTTTCACTTTTTCATTTAAATCAATCTTCTAACACAAGAATACACATATATTCAATAAGATGCAATCCTGTTGCACGGTTCTAGTTTTAACTACACACAACAGCCGTGTCCACCCACTCAAATGTTCACCCATCATTTATTTAATCTATTTATGTGGCACTTGTCTTTGCTGTATCTGTACAACTCTACTTCCCAAGGCAAATATGGGAATAATTGTGCTTACTGATTAATCAAAACATGTAGATCAATAACTGTTATTGTTAGTATTGCATATTTATGTCTGCTTATGTGCACTGTAAGTTACCTGAAGAGTGGATTGAAAAAGTAGCATATATTTTGTGCAATGATGAGGATGATGAAGAGGGAGACAGGGCTTTAAGTAGGATGTATGACCTGTCAACTAGCTCACACACTTGTAATGCAGAGGGTGTTTTGCTCCCTTGTTGAGCTTTTTTAAAGCCACATAACCTGTGAGTTATCAAACAGCATGTTATTGTTTGTCGAAAACTGTGACACTGCAGTATTGTGTAAAACAACCTAAAAAAGTGGGTATAACATTTGATTCCTTACAAAGTTATCCACCACACTATCTCTCCTGTCACCTTCTGATGTTGGCTGGGAGACGAAAACGGCGATCAGACTGAGTGGGCTTGAAAAAAACTACCAAAAAGAAGAAAAAAAGGTAAATTATGAGCGCTTTAAAACACAGAACATAATCTGTCCATTCAAATTAGCTCCATTAATCATAGTTAATTTGCTACATTATATTTCCCTACCTAATTACATGTGCTACAAAGGAATAATTGCCTTGAAGGATGCATATCGTGATCCATCATCCCGCGAGAGTGATGCAGAATTTTCGCTGGTAATTAACAGAGGTGAGCACAGCCGGAAGGTGTTGACAAGCAGAGATGTGATGATGAAATTTGTCGAGCATTTATACGGAGGCCTTTCTCAACAAATGAAAGAGATGTTCAATAAAGCAGACCTTGCTTTAGATTGATGAGTTACCCACAAGAACGGATTGAGATATTTGTCTGTCATGCTGGCAACACATTTCAAATTATCATGTCAGAAGGACAACAAGCATGTCTTTATTTCACAAATTCAATTTAATTCAAAGATACAGTGGGGCAAAAAAGTATTTAGTCAGCCACCGATTGTGTAAGTTCTCCCACTTAAAATGATGACAGAGGTCAGTAATTTACATCATAGGTACACTTCAACTGTGAGAGACAGAATGTGAAAAAAATCCTTGAATTCACATGGCAGGATTTTTATAGAATTTATTTGTAAATCAGGGTGGAAAAATAAGTATTTGGTCACTTCAAACAAGAAAAATCTCTGGCTCTCACAGACTTGTAACATCTTCTTTAAGAAGCTTTTCTGTCCTCCACTCGTTACCTGTATTAATGGCACCTGTTTGAACTCATTACCTGTATAAAAGACACCTGTCCACAGCCTCAAACAGTCAGACTCCAAATTCCACTATGGCCAAGACCAAAGAGCTTTCGAAGGACACCAGGAAAAGAATTGTAGATCTGCACCAGACTGGGAAGAGTGAATCTACAATAGGCAAGCAGCTTGGTGTGAAAAAAATCAACTGTGGGAGCAATTATCAGAAAATGGAAGACATACAAGACCACTGATAATCTCCCTCGATCTGGGGCTCCGCGCAAGATCTCATCCCGTGGGGTCAAAATGATCATGAGAATGGTGAGCAAGAATCCCAGAACCACACGGGGGGACCTGGTGAATGACCTGCAGAGAGCTGGGACCACAGTAACAAAGGTCACCATCAGTAACACACTACAACGGCAGGGAATCAAATCCTGCAGTGCCAGACGTGTTCTGCTGCTGAAGCCAGTGCATGTCCAGGCCCATTTGAAGTTTGGCAGAGAGCACATGGATGATACAGCAGAGGATTGGCAGAATGTCATATGGTCAGTTGAAACCAAAGTAGAACTTTTTGGTATAAACTCAACTCGTGTTTGGAGGAAGAAGAATACTGAGTTGCATCCCAAGAACACCATACCTACTGTGAAGCATGGGGGTGGGAACATCATGCTTTGGGGCTGTTTTTCTGCTAAGGGGACAGGACGACTGATCCGTGTTAAGGACAGAATGAATGGGGCCATGTATCGTGAGATTCTGAGCCAAAAACTCCTTCCATCACTGAGAGCTTTGAAGATGAAACGTAGCTGGGTCTTCCAACACGACAATGATCCCAAACACACCGCCCGGGCAACAAAGGAGTGGCTCCGTAAGAAGCATTTGAAAGTCCTGGAGTGGCCTAGCCAGTCTCCAGACCTCAACTCCATAGAAAATCTGTGGAGGGAGTTGAAAGTCTGTGTTGCTCGGCGACAGTCCCAAAATATCACTGCTCTCGAGAAGATCTGCATGGAGGAATGGGCCAAAATACCAGCTACTGTGTGTGCAAACCTGGTAAAGACCTATAGTAATCGTTTGACCTCTGTTATTGCCAACAAAGGTTATGTTACAAAGTATTGAGTTGAATTTTTGTTATTGACCAAGTACTTATTTTCCACCCTGATTTACAAATAAATTCTTTAAAAATACTGCCATGTGAATTCATGAATTTTTTTTTCACATTCTGTCTGTTGAAGTGTACCTATGATGAAAATTACTGACCTCTGTCATCATTTTAAGTGGGAGAACTTGCACAATCGGTGGCTGACTAAGTACTTTTTTGCCCCACTGTACTTTGTTAATCCCAGAGGGAAATTAGAGTTTCAGTACACACAATTCTGAGATGAGACATACATACATAGAGACACATGACAAGAATTGGTGACTGTAGTCATTCGCAACACGAGTCACACTACCTTAATAGAGATCAAAGGGTTTATATATGAGGATTGAGTCAGGTGGAGGAAAAAAAAAGGCACTTCAGAGTTACCCTCCACAGGGAGGGCAGCGTTGCTATGCAAAAAACACCTCAGACAGAAATGCAACAGACTTCAGACATTACACAACATAAGTGTCCACTAGATGGGGAGGTAGGGTTGGGGACTCTCCACACATCAGTGCATGCAGCCATGATAAGCAGTGCTCGTCACCTCCGTTTGGACAGGGGAGGGAGGTAGTTGGGTTTAGAAAGCACAGTGACTCCTGGAAACGATTCAACGGCCTTCACCGGTCGCAGTCCCGCCCAGGCTGGGATGGGGAGACAGAGTTGCCATGGTGACGGCAGCATTCCACATTTCTTCTGAGGGGGAGTAATCACTTCAGCCTCACAAGCTGAAGGGCACCAGATTCAGATAAGAGCTTGTCTTGGGGCCAGACAGAGATAATTTTCTCTCTGTCTTAAAGTTCCATTGGTCCTCATCCCCTCTAAATCCAATAATGGGGTAATTAATCTATCCCAATCCGTGCTGACCCGTCAACTTTCTCCTTGATGGAATCCACCTACTGTGCCAGAGTCTGAATCTCAGCCAAAGTTCCAAGCTTACGACTCATCTTGACAATTATATGAGTTTGTGCGTTCACAGCGCGGTGTAATCCATCCCTGCGCTCTGGGATTGAGCCAATTTTCCTCGACAGCTCATTAATTTTCCGGTGAGCCAGGAAACCACTCAGGCCAAAAAGCAAGAAACCTGACACGAGCACCACAAATATCCAGACGTCTTCAGAATCCTCTACAGACAGTTGAGAGAGGCAGATCAGGTTCCACAGTTTCCAGGAGTCCATGATACGCCCAACTGGCTCTGTCCCAGAGGGGCAACCGGGAGCCCCTTCTCCCATTCTCATCGTTGAGAAAATTTTGTCAATCGTGTTGAGAGACCAACTGACCAGATCCATTTTTAATAATTTTCCAGTTTCCAGAAAAAAATGCAGAAGCGCTGTACACCCAAAGACAGACAAAGAGCCTTGGGACACGGTAGGGGGGAGAGGAGGAAAAAAAAGCGTCTGTACTCTCCAAGAGCAGGAAGAAGAAAAAAGTGTCCGCAATAATAAAAAAGCAATTTATTACTGCAAAAAAAAAATGAAAATAAACAAATAAAAAACACAGAAACGGATTGATTTTTGACAAGTTCAGCAGCTTGCCTGAAAAAACATTTACTGCGTCTAAAAGTTCAAAGAGTAATTAGCCAGTTTAGCATTTTTACAGCTTATTTTGTGATCAACGTTGTTCAACCTCAGGAGCATCAGTGTTTTATTTACTCTCACTGCTGTCATGTGTTCAGCACAAAACAGTTACTTTTATTTCCAGAACATCTCTTTATATCATGTTTACTTTTATCAAAGTTCAAATTTCAACCGTCATGCCCTTTGGCAAAGCTGATATTTGAGGTTTAGGATGTCCACTGTTCACAAGGAGACAAAGTGCTTTTGGCCAATAAAACTCGATTTGGATATAACCAGGTCATACAGTAAACATTTTTTTTTCATCAAATTGAAATGTTTGGTTGAATTTGTAAAAGTGGTCTGCCCTAGACTGGTGAAAGATAATTTAATACATGGATAAAAATGCTACTACTATTCTGGTAATGAAAAAAACATCACAAGGGTAAATTGCCTGAATTTAATAAGAGCCTTTGAGGGTTCTACAACCCCCCAAGGTGCTTTACAACCAACCAACCAGTCATTTACACGCTGATGGTGATGAGCTATTGTAGCCATGGCTGCCCTGGGAATCAGTGACAAAGGCTTAGCTCTTGATTCACCTGTTGATTTATGTTCCAACCCTCATCTATGGTCAGGAGCTTTGTGTAGTGACTGAAAAAAAAATGAATGAGTTATATCCGCAGGGTGGTAGAGATAGGGTGAGAAGCTTGGTCATCTGGGAGGGGCTCGGAGTAGATCCACTGCTCCTCCACATCGAGAGGAGCCAGTTGAGGTGGCTCAGGCATCTGGTTAGAACCCCTCCTGGACACCTCCCTGGTGAGGTTTCCCAGGAGGAAGCCTAAAGGAAGACCCAGGACTCATCTAGCCAGGAAACACCTTGGGATTCCCCCGGAGAAGATGGTCCAAGTGGCTGGGGAGAAGGAAGTTTGGGCCTCTCTGCTTGTGGCTGCTGCCCCCACAACCCCCCGCATAAGCGGGAAAAAATGTATGGATGGGGTGATCACAAAAACATCACAGATAAATGCACTTTGCTTCAGTTTAACTCTTTCTGCCTGAATCTCTGTTAATGCATGCTTTTATGGAAATGGTTAATGTTTCACTGAAGACCTTTACATGGTTACATCATGAAGAATGTGTGAGCTTTTCCCATTCATGACTGCTTCCACTACTCTTAAAAAAAAATCACATGGTGTCTTTTTAAATTTCGTGCCCATGGCTTTACCTCCCGTCAAATGTGCACACTTTAATTGGAAATAATTTCATGTTGAAAAACTGAAGTCATTATGGACTAAGCACTAATCTTGTAAGTCCCTAGGTGGTCTGGGATTGTGTGCTACACACCACATCATGAAACACAGCACCTGCTAAGAGTCTTTTTCAAAAAATGTTTTTGCATTGCACAAAGGTCAAGGCTACAGTTGGGCTTAATTAAAAAAGGATCATTACACAAAAAAAGGAAGAAACACCCACATTCAATGACCCATATTGAACTGTTTATTCAGAGAGGTTTATCAAGCCTAAATGTTGTCACAGTCAGCCATGTTGATGGGACACCATCAATCTTGTCCCATCCTAATCACCCATCAGTTTAACAGCTGCACTGGTTTTGACACATAAAGGACAATGTCACAGTTAAGAGTTCTCCATCAGATGGCTAACTCCAATTAAACAACTATTATTTTTAATGATCCTTATTAACCTTCTGATATTTAATTAATATTTTGATTAATAACAGGAAAACTGGACCTTATGCGCCAAGATAACAGAAGCATCCACAGAGAATCTAAATCTAGTTTAGGGGCACTTGAGCAAAATAATTACAAAAAAAGGCAGGAAGATTAGTATTAGTATCATTTATTTATTTATATTTATTTAAACAACAAAGTGAACAGCTCGGTTTATACATTAGATAGATAACATATTTTGTTTTGAGATACTTTAACTTCTTCACTTGAGGCAGGACCTCATCCATGACACGGAGAAGGCATTCTACCCTTTTCGACTCAAGACCATGGTCTCGGATTTAGAGGAGCTGATTTACATCGCAGCTGCTTCACACTTGGCTGTGAACCGCTCCAGCAGAGGTCACTTTCTGTTGAAGCCAACAGGACCACATCATCTGCAAAAGCAGAAACATGATCCTAAGGCCACCAAAACGGATCCCCTCAACACCTTGGCTGTGCCTAGAAATCCTGTCCATAAAAGTTATGAACAGAATCGGTCACAATGGGCAGCCTTGGCGGAGTCCAACTCTCACCGGAAACAAACCCAGCTTACTGCCAGCAATGCAGACTAAGCTCTGACACCATCATACAGGGACCTAACAGCCCGTATCAAAGGGCTTGGTACCCCATACTCCCGAAGTCCCCCCCCCCCCCCCCCCCCACACACACACACACACGCACACACCCCCCACTAAAGCTCCCTATAGAGGATGCAAATGATTCACCAAAAGGTAAAACAAATATAATGTCAGCTCTGAGTCACAGTTTTATAAAACTTAACTCATTCACTGCCAGCCATTTCTTGATCAGAAAGCCCTTCGCTGCCAGCGTTTTCACATTTTTTAAGTCACAGAACGTTGCGCGCTATGATGAGGTCAACACCAATACTGACAAAACAAAGAGAAGACTCACCTCTTACATCAGAAAGAATGTAAGAGGCGTTTCAAGTGTTATCCGTTCTTTCATAATCCGTTGTCGAATTGTGATCGGCAGACGCTTTTCCGATTCGCGCCTCACTTTTTTTACAGCAGCGGCCCAAAACGATCTCCTAACACATGGATTTTCTGCTTCCTGATCACGTGACGTGTGACGTATGCAGATGAATATCAGCTTTATAGCTGGGATGTTTGTTCTCACAGTGCGCAAGCTCATTCCGATGCCCACACAGTAAAAAAATGCAAATGACGACTTTAGTCGTCAATGGTAGTGAACGGTTGGATTTAAAATGACGACTTTTGTCGTCATTTATATAGAAGTAAGCCTATTGGTGTTGACAAGAATAATTAGGACCTAGCAAAGAATCTGTGGAGTGCCAATTTTCAATTATGGCCAGTAATTATTTAATGCCATTTAGGTAACTTTGATGCTGGAAAGAGTCACGAAGTAAAGCCCAAAGACATTTGAAAAGCTTGGGTGCCCAGATGGGCTCAGAAGCTGATTTGTCTTGAATCAAGAGTGAAGAGGACCCCAATGGCCCATCTAATTGAAAATAAACAGATTCAGACAAAATATTGCTACTTCTTAACTAACTTCTCACTGACGTTTTGTGTGTGGTTTGAATTATAATGTAAAATCAGTACCCCATCACAGAATGTGAAATATTTTGAAGCAGATTAGAATTAAAATGTATCTGAAGAATTTTCATTTACAGAATATAGTCATCAACGCTGATAGGCTAACGTCTCTTTATTATCTATAAAGATGGGAGCTCATTTCACCTTTCAATTGTGTTCGTGACACAATCCATATAGTCTCTTTTGCCTACTTTGCTGGTCTCGAGCATATCTTCTGACATCTTATGCGTTCCCTCCATTATCACCGAAGGAGGAATCATCGTGTTTGCCAACATTTTTTGTCTGTACACTTTTTTCACAGGGTTGTGAAAACACACCATGGTGGGTTCCAGTTTTTATTATACTCACAACAAGTTGCAATAATGAGCAAATTTGACTAATTTATTCAACAGGAAGACTGATTTCTCACCCAGAATTGGACGCAGTTATCCTGTTCTTGTACTCCATATAGTTGAAATGATAACAAGACTCTTTATTTTAATAGGCCCCCAAACACAAATCTATGTTGTTTTTATGCTTCTGCTCATGATTTGACTCAGTCTTTATTGTTGATTATATTTAAGGTGCAAGGAAGTGAGCACTGCAGCATGCAAATGTCTGCTGAAGAGGTTGGATGACCTTAGCAAACAATATTTGCAACATACATACATGTATATTCTAATTTGCTTTGTGTATTTGTCTGAGTTACAAATTCAAACTTTTGTCATTACCCTTGGAACTACACATCCCTCACCTGAAGCCTCCCTGAAGATTAGCTTTCCCAGCGCTCACACTTCTTGGTTAAATTAGTTATTTAATCAGTCCTTTGTTACTTTCATGTACCAGCCTTAATTTGTTCTTCCTGTTACTTCATTTTATTTTCTGATACAACGTAATTTGGAAGTTTTCACGAAACACCAGGCAGCTTTATTTATATTTATTGTAATCAACAATTTTTCATTAAAAAATAACTTTTTTGTTCATTTTTTAATCTAAGCCAGGAAATGGTTCTCTAATTGTAGAACGGCACAAAAAGTGATTCAAATCAGGCTTATTGTTAGTAATCTTCAATTTGAAATGTGTCAGCTTTTGATATTCTGAGGAACAAAGGAGCTACTCAGACCCTTGATCATTTTAAATCAGTGGTTAAAACACACTTATATAATTAGCGTTTAGGTCAACTTGGCATTCATTTCTTTTTAATACAGTTTGTGATGTAGCATTGTTAAATCTAGTTTCATTTTAGTCCCGGTTGTGTGATTACTGACCCTCTAGTTTCTGGACTTTGGTAAACTTGTTTTTAAACATGCTGGAGAAATTCAAAATGTTCACAGATATGTGTAAAGGCACTCTAATAAAAGCACATTATTAGTTCTTAAGTGTGCAGCGTAGGTATTCAAAGAAATTTCCATCAAACTAGAGGAAATGCTAATTTTGTTGCATTCCCATCCCACTTTTGCTGTTGCTTTTAATCCCCTAAACTTAATTTGTGTTTCAAAATATTGCAATTGTACACCCTCTTATGCATTTAGAAAATACTTTTCTGGTGCCCTGTAATGGACTGACAACTTGTCCGGTGTCTACTTTGCCCAAAGGCTGCTGGAGATGGGCACTAGCCCCCCGCTACTTTGCATGGACAGGCAGGTATAAAAGATGGGTGGATGGATGGATTAACTGATTGACTGATGGATTTTCTGGTCCCATTTTCAGTCTCAACTACTAGCAGATGATGCATTCCTTTTTAGGTTATTCCATGCATGGACTATAAATTTGGAGTTATTCAACTTAGTCAAAAAGCAATATCTAGGAAAAAGGATTAAATACACCATCCTGTTGTCTGCACCTATAGCATTTTTTTAGAATCAGATATGCACTTTATGGTGAGAGCTGTATGCTTTAGAGAGGACATGAATGTTCTGTCCATAGACGCTGGCTAACATAAGTCTTTGTTAAAGGGCCTGCATTTGATATAGCACCTTCTAGAGTCCTGGAACCCCCAAGGCACTTTACTGCACAGTCACTCACTCACCCATTCACACCTTGGTGGTGATGAACTACATTTTAGCCACAGCTGCCATGGGGCACACTGACAGAGGCAAGTCTGCTGTACACAGGCATCACCGGTCCCTCTGATCACCACCATCAGGCGTGGTGGGTTAAGTGTCTTGCACAAGGACACAACAACAGCAACAAATTGAGCTGGGCTCGAACCTGCAACCTTCCGATTACGGGATGAGCACTTAACTCCTGTGCCAATGTCGCCCCAGCCTATTGTTATAGGAGACCTCAGACCGTGATCTCTGGCTTTCGCTGATGCAATTTGCAGCCGAGTGTGAAGCAGCTGGGATGAAAATCAGCTCCTCTAAATCCGAGACCACGGTCTTGAGGCTCCAGGGATGAGGTTCAGCACCAAGTGGAGGAGTTTAAGTGTTTCGGTGTCTTGTTCATGAGCGAGGAAAACATGGATTGATTGGTGGATTGGTGCTGTGTCTGCAGTGATGCGGGCTAGTAACGGTCTATTGCGGTGAAGAGAGAGCTGAGCCCAAAGGTGAAGCTCTCGATTTACCGGTCGATCTACGTTCCTACCCTCATCTATGGTCACATGCTTTGGGTAGTGACCAAAATAATGAGATCATGGAAACGAGCGGCCGAAATGTGTCTTCTCTGCAGGGTGTCTGGGCTCTCCCTTAGAGATAGGGTGAGAAGCTCGGTCATCCAAGAGGGGCTAGACCCGCTGCTCCTCCACATCAAGAGGAGCCAGTTGAGGTGGATCAGGAATCTTATTAGGATACCTCCTGGACTCCTCCCTGGTGAGGCCCTCCGGCCACGTTCGAGAGACTTTGTCTCTCAGCTGGTCAGAGAATGCCTTGGGATTTCCCCGCAGGAGCTAGTCCAAGTGGCTGGAGAGAGGGAAGTCTGGGCCTTCCTGCTTAAAGTGCATGTCAAGTGTGCCTCAGAGTCTTACCCCACCCACGTATCAATTTTGAAAACTGCAACATTAGTAGGCGTTGCCTGGAGGACCGAGAGGGCGGAGCCGTGGCAGTGACGAAGAGACGGCTAACTAGACGAAGCTAGCTCCCTTCACTCTGAGCAGTCATTAGAAGTGGAGGACGTTTCTCCCCCTCCTTACCCAGACACTCGAGAAGAAAGGGACCAAGTCTATTTGGAGGAGACAAGCGTACATGAGCCTTATTGTTTTGAGCTTGTGAGTTGCCTGAAATTACTGGAACCGACCCAACAGACCCATCTCTGAACGTAAGTAGCCGTTAGCCATAGCATTGGATTAGCTGCAGGGTTTGTCTCCATGGCCCTAAAAAGCTAGTATTCAGCATGTTTTAGAGATTTATCTGCATCAACACACCTGGTTTTAATCAGCAACAAACAGCTGAGCTGCTTAACAGCTTATCTAACCTGTTAAAGCAGGAAAATCCACTGAAACGTGCTGGATAGCAGCTCTCCAGGAGATCTGGGCTCAAGCTAGTCTGCTGCATAAAGTTATGAAAATATCCCATGAGAAAATTATTCTGTAATGTGTTCAGCCCATTAAAACTGCCCTGATTTCATTATTTATTTACTGATACTAGCTGCTCTTGGTTGCAGGTGATCCTCTGGTGTCTGCAGCTGGTCTCCTGCTGATGTCGTCGGGATCAGGAGCTTCCAGAAGAATGTGCCTTTCAATGACTCTTTCCCCCTTATTTGTTATATTAATTAAATAAATCTCAATTTATATATTTCCTGTTTTTGTTCATGTCCATAAATACTTAAACATGCTTGAAATTAAAACGAGCTTTTAACAGTGAGGTGCTAGTTTAATTCATCACAATAGAGCTAGTTAAACATGCGACAATGTGATAATTCAATTAATGTAATTTATAAATATCCATTAAAATATCAAAACTGGAATCAAAATGAGATATTTGGCAGCACAAAAAACTTGTCAAACACAATATTTATTATAATAATTGTAGGCAGACAGGAGACAGAGCTGATGGAGGTTCTCAGTCATCAAAGGATGGCTGAAGGCTTTCCAGGAACAGGAGATGTGGTGTTGTCTCTTCTCTCTCTATTCTGCCAGATGAGCTGATAGGTTACAGGTGTGTGAGGACATCCTCATGCTGTCATAACCAGATGACAGGAGTTATCAGGTGATCAGCCAGGCTAATGATGAGATGCAGAAAGAAAACAAATCATGCAGAAAGAAAACAAATCCAGGACAGTGTACAGTAATAAAAATAATATGTGGTGTTGCTTACCTTATGTGCTCTTATTGAGTATTAACGTGTGCCTGCCTCATGGTGTAGAGTCCATATTTTGCTGAGTGTCCTGCAGTAATGCAGGTTATTAGTTAATTTACTTTTGATAGAAAAAACAAAATATTTAATTTAAAAGTTATTTACCAGGTGAATCAGCTCACACGTCACCACCTGGTGGTGACCACCAAGTGTCACAGGGCCAGAATCAGTAGCCTCCTTCATGATGTAATCACATACTTATTTAATTGTTAATATCTTAAAAATTCAGAAATGTTTTAATTTTTTTTTACCTTGAACAGTTCACTGAGCTTGCACTGTCACTGAGGTGGAAGCTGGAATCAACAGCAGACACCTCACACCGTGGTCTTTTCAGGAGGTGTGGATGCTCTGGGACCTTCTGGAAGATGAATTTCTGTCATGGTCCCTGTGTCACAAGACACTGAGGCTGTGAGCTCTATAAAAACAAAGAAGCAGCACATTTATAAATGTTTAAAAGAGCATAAAATCACTTGTAACAATCTGTAAAACAAATTAAAACTAGAAGGTAATAAAATGTTTACATAGAAGATTATTAAAAATAATTCACCTTTGCTACGGGTAACACCACGTCAGCCTGGACAAGTGCATTCTTGCAGATTACTAAATCAGTCTGACAGCCAGTGTCTTGGGTAGATTTAGCCTGAAAAAAAAATAGAAGCACATTGATGTTTATAAAGTCAGATAAAATACAAAAGAAACTGTCCCATATAGGCGCTTTATAACATTCCTAGTGTGTGATGTTATTATAAAGTAAAAGTCAGTCACATATCAATCAATCAATCAATCAAACTTTATTTCAGACAAGGGATATGTCCATAACAAGAATAAAAAAATAAAAAATAAATAAAAAAAAAAAAATACAAACACATTCTAATTACAAACCGTATAGGCAGTTGCTCCAATGTTTAAAAAGGACTGAGGAGTACCTCGTGTCACTGTAAGATAAAGATGACAGAGCTCTAACAACCGCGTTAGCTGACAAACTCAGTCGGCAGATGAATTTGTACATGAAGAGCCTCAGAAGCGCATGAAAAGTTGGGATGTTACTCGTAACAAGCATATGACTTGCCGAAGTCCATCTAGGGAGCTTCATGAGGATTCTAATATGATGTGGAGACCCTGAAATGCGACCTCCTGAACAGAATTCCTCACGGAACCGGGTCACGCTGTGCTAGATTTCACGCTGTAATGCTGTCTGTCAACTAGTGCTGCGTCAGTTTAGAGTCACTGTTGCTGAATTACCGACTGACACAAAAACAACCCGAATTTTCTCTGAGCCTGACAGTCATGTGGACCGTTTTGTCGGCCAGGGCTTCGAGATATGTTCCGATTCGCCGCTGATTCTACCCTTACATCCCGTTCCACATTTTGTGAACTTGACAAAATAGCCCGAAGGCAGTGCAGACTGATATTAGCTAAATGGAGTGAACCACGTCTCTCAAACTTTGCATTTAGGTAGGAAATTGTCTTTAGAAGATGTTAAAACTTTCATTTAGCTTACTCACCTCAGACTGGAGCCCGTCATGGTGGGGGAGCAGAGTCGGTGGGCTGCATCTAAATCGCGGAAGAGCCACGGTGGGCACAGCCTCCCTCTTGGAACGGAGACGTGCAGAATCGCGGGTAAAATGCTGGTTGCAAACTACAGCACCAGGCGGGAGCTGAATCTTTTCCAGACACGCAACCACTGGCGCCTAATTTCTAAGTCCAGCGGAAAGGAGTGCAACCCGACAGAGCTCCGCAACCATACTACACTACACCATCTCACCATGCTAACACGATATGGAGCACTAAACCCGAACTACTTTCCTAATTACACTAACAGCCAAACAGTAACTAAACTACAATATCCAACAGCCAAGCTAACACTAAATAAGTATGTATAACACTAAAAGCTATGCTAAAGACTAGGATATGCTAATGCTATATGCTAATGCTGAACTACGGCTAGCCTCCTACACTCTCATGCAAATCCAACTCCCAACTCGCCACAGGGCGTGGCCGAGACTCCCGATGCTTTTATAACGTTGACACAGAGCTGCTACGTAGTACTCTACTGGATTACGTAGTATCTTACTCTTTAGCCATTGGCTAAAATTTATTCAAAATGAGTCAAATTCTATGTTTTAAGCTGAAGGTGGAGCTATACTGTGGTATTTAGGCAGAATTTTTAATTTTTTAAGAAAATGCACCAAAATGCTAAAATAATGAATACACACATTTAAAACACTATTAGACACTCATTTATACAGTTCATCAGCAAAAAAAAGTTAATTTAGACGTTACTTGCTCTTTAAGCTGCTGCCCCCACGACCCGGCCCCTGATAAGAAGAAGAGAATGGACGGATGGCTGTTATGGGACACCTTTTGACAGTAATGTGTTTTAAGGGAAACTCACCCCCTTACCAGAGTCTTACTCCACCCACACTTTCTTTTTTGAAAAATGCGCACAAAAGAGAAATCGCCTGGCGGACCGAGAGTCCTAACTAACTGACAGCACCCCCTCCTTTTTTTTCTTTAAAATGGAAAAAAAAAATCTAAATAAATTCATTGACATCTCTGCATTAGGGGCCAGTGGGTGCTGGCCCCACCAGATGACACTATGGCGCTCTTTGCTTGCCTGACTAAAATGGTGCCTGTGACTCCTTCATGTGCTAATGAGAAAGCAATTTATTTAATGCAAAAAATGTTAAATTGTCATTACTTGTTTCTTCCTACTTCAGTCATCCAGTCCAATCATTTACACGAAAGAAGTCAGCAGCAGAACAGTTGTTTGTGTAGGATTTTATTATTATTTCATGTGTACAACCCACATACTCTGTTTGCCAGCCCTCAAATGCATTCTCTTAACAAATGTGGCACCATTTAGGCGTAAATAATCAGACTTTCCAGTGGTGTAAGATTTATTGCCATGAAGCAATGTAACAACCATGGACGTAATTTTTATTTTAGAAGTGGGGGGGACACGGGGGGGGGGGGGGGGGTGGATGGGCTGAATTATCTTTACAGTATGCTCTAATGGGAAACAGGCTTCAACACAAATGGTTGTTTTCCGCATGGTCCTAGAGCTCAACCAGTGTCAATTTAATATAGCGTAATATTGGTTTTGGATGGTAAAAAGTGCAGGGGTCAAAACTTGATTTTGGAAAAAGTGGGGGGGGGGGGGGGGACATGTCCCCCCTGTCCCCCCCCAAAAAAATTACGTCCATGGTAACAACAATGAAATAATCAGACATTCATTTCTTTACATTTTTCTTATGTTTGTGCCATGAATATAATGTGTTTTGAACAATAATTAAATAGCATGCATCCTTTCCAATTGAATCCATGCCATGATTTGCTGGCAGCTGACCAGCCTTGAACATTATGAGTAAAACATTCTGGATTTTTCTGAAAGTTTTCAGGGTAGGTAGTTTGTTGTGGAAATATCTCTGCTGTCTATGACACAAGTCCAGAGAAAGCAGTAGCTCAGGAGGTAGAGTGAGTAATCTGAGGATTGTAGGATCGACATCGCCGCCCTGCAGACAATTCCGCTATTGTGTCCTTGGGAAAGACACTTGAAGAGACATTGTGTAGTTTTTACCATTAATCTTTGGAGATGTCCATCAAAATGTTCTTGAAAACGAATGAAATGATGCCCAGTTGTTGAAAATTGTTGGCAGCTTTTGAACACATAAGCATAAAATCAGTTCTAAAATACATTGGAACAGGTCTAAGTCTCTGGGCGACGCCATATTAGAAGCTATGTTTCTTTCTATGGGAGCCCGTGAGAACAAAATTAATTAACTAATTTGTAATAGATGGTTACAAAACTTTAGCCATTCATAAATGTTGTTTTACACATTTACCTCTTCACTAGTTGCCAGTGACGAAAGGGAGTCTGATGTGCTTGTCAGTTAGCTGGAGGTTGCACTCCCAGGGATTTTTGACCCTAATGGCCATCCGTTGCTAAGGTCTTACTTGAACAGAAAAATACTGCTTTCTTACATTATTTAGGTATGTACTGCCCCCTATCGCCAGGAAAAATGCACACCTTGCCTGCTGGTGGTGGTCAGAGTTACTGGTGGCACCTGTTCTTGGCAGCCTT